>NW_021633140.1:0-77177 GCF_004799145.2 Neltuma alba
TCTGTTGAAAACTATGTAAAAGGAAAGTAAATTAAGACATGGTAATACTGCAGTTTTCTTTTGATGCAGATGTGTAGATGAACTGGAATCACTTCTCTCAAAGCATGGTAGTCTTAGGAAGCTGTATTTCTATCACCAACATCTCACAGCTGTGAGTGCCCCCCCTCCCTCCCCACAAACAAACAAAAAAGAAGAAAACAGGGACTAGTTTTCTACCGTAGCATTAAACCTTTGGTTTAGATATGGACTCACATTTTCCTTTCATCCTAAAATTCCAACTTGACTTACTAATTGCATGAGCTATATTCTTAAATTAGGTATTTCGGAAACCATGTTTGGTCCAGAAGGACGACCTCAGCATTGCTGCGCGTGGCTTGGGATTGCTAGCAGTTTCCCAGAGTGTGCTTCTCCCATTGTTCCAGAAGAGGTAGAAGCATATAACCAGTTCCTCCCCTGCAGTTGGACTATTAACTTATCAAGTTTCGATCATGAGTCTGAAACGAATCACTGTATATCACACTATAGCCTCGTTTCAATGCTCAATTTTAGTGAAATCAAGATGTGATGGTCCAGATATTCAAATTCTATGGCATTTTTCCATTTATTTAACGAAATGGATAATGCTTTTATAATTTTCCTTCCATGAAATGCTGATGTTACATGAAAGGTTAAGGGTTCATTATACTTTTGGATCTGCTGAAGGAGATGTTTAACATTTTTGACTGGCTTCATGCAACTTTTAGGCCCTGAGAGATATTTCTTTATCTTCATTTATAGTGAGTAGACTCTAAGTTCTTCTATATTAAGCTACTTTGAATTCTGTTGTTTCCAATTTCACTCATCAGAGTTCCACAATATAAAGAATGGCACTGACTTTTTATGAAATGGATTCTCAAGTTCAAATTAATCATTATGTCCTGAAATCATTCCTTTGCCATCCTCTGATTCGTCAAAACAAAAAGCTGCATGCATGATGATTGGAAGTGTTTCCAATATGGGTCGTTACTTAATTTATTTTGTTCGATCAGGTAACAAAAATTGGTAGGGATGCTGTGCTTTATGTTGAGTCCTTGATTGAATCCATCATGGGAGGATTGGAAGGATTAATAAACATTTTGGACTCCGAGGGAGGATTTGGGGCACTGGAGAATCAGGTAAAAGTTATGATTACTTTAACAAGTTAGTCCCACAGCACAAAACTAAAAACTTACTGTTATATCTGGATCAGCTTCTTCCTGAGCAAGCAGCTTCTTATCTGAATTATGCATCTAGAGTTTCTATTCCTTCATATAAATCTCCTAAAGGAGCAGCTGGTTTTGCTTTACCTGGCCACGAGAGCTTTCCTGAAAACAACAGTTCTATCAAAATGTATGTTCTTGTTATCTCCTCCGTACATGTGTGCCAAGCCACACAATCAAAATTTTCTGGAACTAACTAGTGCCTTTTTTCTCCTTTTTCTTTGATAACAGGTTAGAAGCTGCAATGCAGAGGCTGACTAACTTATGCTCTGTTTTAAATGACATGGAACCTATTTGTGTATTGAACCACGTCTTTGTTCTAAGAGAGGTTAGGAATGCATCTTCTTCTTCTCCATCACTTTCTGTGGTTTAGTTTAGAATGTTGCTGAGGCAAACAGTCTAGAGTCTGTCTTGGTGGAAAGCAATTATTGATCAGTGCTAGTTTTGAGCAATTGAGGACTTTTGGAGAGTGTTATTATAAGAAGTATAAATTATATTGTATTTAGCTTGATATTATGGTCAAATATTGACTAAATGTTAATGTAATGAATTATTAATACAAGTTTAGCATCCATCCACTTCCATTCCTACATAATACACGTTTAGAACTAGTAAATCTATAGATCCTTGTATTATTATTTTAACGCTTAGCTATTCATGCAGTACATGAGAGAATGTATCCTTGGGAACTTCAGGAGAAGATTGCTTGGAGTATTGAAAACTGATAATGACCTTCAACGGCCTTCTGTTCTGGAGTCCCTGATTCGAAGACATGTTAGCATTGTGCACCTTGCAGAGCAACACATCAGCATGGATCTTACCCAGGGCATTCGGGAAGTTTTACTTTCAGAAGCCTTTTGTGGACCTGTTTCTTCGCTACATTTGTTTGACAAGCCGGCAGAGCAACATACTGGATTGGCTACAGAGTCTGTGTGCAATTGGTATATAGATAACATAATCAAAGATGTGTCAGGTGCTGGGATATTGTTTGTACCAATTCATAAATGCTTTAAGAGTACAAGGCCTGTTGGTGGATATTTTGCAGACTCAGTTACAGATCTCAGGGAATTGCAGTCTTTTGTACGTATATTTGGTGGCTATGGAGTTGACAGGCTGGACAGAATGCTGAAAGAACACACTGCTGCACTTTTAAATTGCATTGATACATCATTAAGATCAAATCGCGACGTATTGGAAACAGTTGCAGCCAGCCTCCTTTCTGGGGATAGATTTGAAAGAGAAGCTTCTATAAAACAAATAGTTGATCTGGAAACTGTAGTTAGTTTTTGTATTCAGGCTGGCCTAGCTCTGGCATTTGATCGGTTGCTAGCCGAGGCTGCTGGTGCCATACTTGAAGAAGGGGCTCCTCTGATACATTCACTTCTAGCTGGGATCGTTAAGCATCTACCTGATGAAATACCTGAAAAGGGGGAGATCAGGAGAATGAGAAGAGTGGCAAATACTCAAGGTGTGGTAAGTGATCATGATTCACAGTGGGTAAGATCAATTTTAGAAGAAGTTGGTGGTGCGAATGATGGCTCCTGGAGCTTGTTACCCTACTTATTTGCCACATTCATGACATCTAATATTTGGACCACTACTGCATTCAACGTGGACACAGAGGGTTTTAGTAACAACATCCATTGCTTGGCAAGGTTAGCATTGTATCACAGGTCTAATGAATTATAATTTTTCATAGCTATAATGTAAAAAGAGTAGAGTTTAAAGCTTCTATGATGATTTGTATTTTGTATTTGCATGCTTATTATCTATTCGAAGGCCATTGGTTAATTTTATCAGCTTGGACTGAGAGTGTCTTAGTGTTTCATTTTGTTGATTGAACTTTTAGAAACTGAAATGAGAATCAGTATGTGGTAAAATTTTTAGAGGATTTGATTGTCATTTATCTCATTGTCTCATTTGTCCTGTCTCACTCTCCTTACCAATTTAGTGAATATTGGGCAGGTGCATTTCTGCAGTGTTTGCAGGAAGTGAATTTGTTAGATTGGAACGTGAATATCAGCAGAGACAGTCTTTATCTAATGGACATGCTAGTGAGGCAATGGATCCTGAGTATTCAAGCCACATGTCGGCTGAAGCAAGCATTAAGTCCACAATGCAGTTATTTGTGAAATGCTCTGCAGAGATTATTCTAGATTCTTGGAGTGAAACAAATAGGTAAGTATATATACAGACTATTAGAAAACATGTGGTTGAACCAAATATATGTCCGTTTGAATGTACAGGCACGCATGGCTGCAATAGATTGCAGTTGACTTTCTTTGGTACAAGTGCTCTGTTTATCTGAAACATTTACTGTTTCATGGTTCATGCTGAGTTTTTTATTTATTTATTTTATCAGATCTCATCTGGTAGCACAGCTTATATTCCTTGACCAACTTTGTGAAATCTCACCATACCTTCCGCGAAGTTCACTTGAAGCCCATGTCCCCTATGCCATTCTCCGATCTTTATACAGCCAATACTATGCAGATACTCCATCCGCTCCATTGGCAATATTGAGCTCTTCACCACGGCACTCACCTGCAATATTGCTAGCGCATGCGTCTCCTGTAATACGGCAGCCTCGTGGGGACTCCACGCCCAGTATGGTAGCAATGATTCAGGTTATTTCAAAGGATCTTCATCACACAGTCATGAGCACCACTTTTATGAAGCTGATAGTGGTGGCTCAAAGAGCGTGGATAACAAGCACAGGAATGTTCGTCGTTCAGGTCCTCTGGATTACAGTTCAAGCCGAAATCGAGCGAAATTTGTGGAAGGCTCAACTTCTGGCAGCACAGGACCAAGTCCCCTACCGAGGTTTGCTGTATCTAGATCTGGTCCTCTAGCATACAAGTAGGGAAGATGAGGAAAACGCTCAACAGAAAAAGAGCTAGTAAGTTATTAGAGCTGCTGCTAGTGATCAGGTATTCATCACCCTAGCTTAGCTAATTTCCAGGTTCCCCTCAAATTTTGGCAAAATGTATATTGCACTTCGCTTTCGATTCCTCTTGTAGCCTGAGTAGTTCAATACAAGTTTATGTCTATATCATCAGTATTGCTTTGTAATAGTGGTCCTACCAAAGAACGGGGTACTAAGATCTCTACATAGTCAGCGGCGTCGACCAATGGGTCAAAGGTCCAATTATAAATGTTATTATTATGAAAAACATATTTACTTCTAAGAACATAATTAATTAGTACAGTGATTTGTAGCTTTCTAATCAGATAAATGGTTTGAAATGAATGTAAAATTGTTGTTAGTCCATCCACGCGACAGAGAAACTGGGTTGTTTCGTTGTTTGAAACTAGGTTGTTGTTACCATGCGAGTTCTTTCACCTTCAATATTTTCCTCTGAAATGTGTCGACGTACAATTTGGAAGAAATAAAATACAGTACATATTTCTCGTTTTTTTTTTCACAAGTAAATACAAACTTTATATGGAATAAGGTGTTATTTCATTTTTAAATATTATTCGCTTGATTCAACAAATAATTTTTAGTTGGATTTAATAGAATTTAAATTCATTGTGTTTTAATGCACCTTATATTTGGTTACTACGTAATTAAACAATACATACGCATATATATTAATAATGAAATATTGTACAACTAAAGAAAACGTATACCCATATTTCCACGTATTTATAACATTGTCCCAACTCTGGCAAATGAGACAACTAACGGAAAAATCCAGTTGAGGTCGAATTTTGAAATATTATATTAGTAATATATACTAATCTCACCCGTTTCTCATAAGAACAAGATATTTCATTTCAATAGGGCGCCGGCCAGAAGAAAAATTATGGCGCGCCATATGCCAGCCACAATCTTTCAAACAGAACCAGTGATTCAGACGTGAAAGCGGTAACTTTGTCTTCGAAAGATAATTAGCATTTCAGGGAAGGCAGCACAAGCTGCAGCTATTCACTTCAATACATGGTCCAATAAACAAGTTCTAGGCCGAACAATATCAACAAACAGAAATTCTTGGGCAGGACGATCCACGAGACATCAGTTAATCAGACCGATCATAAAACAGGCATTAACATATTCAATAACATGTTTATATATCTAGTTACGATTGACTTTGACCATTAATTTGTTCCTATCTATGTCCCTTTGTTCCCGATCAACCTCCTCACAAATGTGCACTTAATTCACCAAACTGTTCAAGAGTTTCCACATTGTCGTCTGAGAGCCTGACTGCATCTAGCTTCTGCCTAAGAACGTCAATGGCATTCAATAACAACTGAGAAGCTTTGATTGCACCCGTAGATTCCACAGCGAATATGAAGGAATCTTGCCTTGCATTGATTTCCACAAGCCCAGGCTTGCCCATAGCTTCAGCTTTCTTGATCACCTCATCATCGTAAGTATATGCCTCAGGATCAGCCACCATAACCTGGTAGATGGTAACAAGTTAGCTATGATAAATTCATTAAATTGACTAGGGACAATCAGAGGTTCTCATGTAGATCTCACCTATAAAAGGTAGATGATGCGGAGTAACTCAAATATATAAACACAAGTCATAGATAGTGCCTATTGAAAAGACTTGGGTTGTCTTCTCTGAATACACCAATTTCAGAAGCTTTTGAGCTTTCAAATCAGATATATCAATTTCCGAAACTCAGATTTGATTCAGCAAGAAAGAACTGAGTAAGAGTATCTTCTCAAGAAAATGCGCCTCAGCTCAGGATAATATCAATTTTAACAAATATCAGAGGCTGTTTCATGAATCGCCATACAACTTCCTCAAATTATAACATTTGACACTTCTGTAGAGCCTAAAACTCATGAAATCGTTAGCTCTATCTTAAAGAAGAAAAATTTCACACTACTGCATCATGCCTATGATTGGAATCTGCATCAGCCATGTTTCTCCACATTTAATCACATTTCTGGCAACCATAACCACCTCAGCAATTTGGATCCAACCGAAGTAACTGCAGGTTGTTACCAAAACAAATATCTTCAGAGATTCACCAAACTCTGGAAACCAGGTGTATCTTTATTGTGGCATGTGCCGTCTTTATGTTTCTGTGAGCTTAAACTAAGGATCACTGCCATAAAGCAACTGAAACCCAAACTTGAAAACCAACTGCCAGCAATCTTTACAAACTACAAGGACTACACATCATAAAAAAACAAAAACCAAAGAAGAGCCAGAAAAAGGACATCAAGAGGTACCCTCAATTGTACTTTCTTGTCTACTGTAACCCAGAAAGCCAAACAGGAAGAGGAGAAGGTTACAGATCACATAGTATGATCATAAACTTATAGTCATGAACAGTGCAGTGCAACATGTCCATGCAAGGTTAGATCCAAAGAGAAATAGTGAAATACAGAACTACAGTGCACCAAACCATCATTTCAGCACCAAACCTAGAATCTAGGGAGGGTTAAATGTTCACACCCACAAAATTCTAGAGTATAAGTGGAAGGCCAAATGGAAGGAACTAGCACCGGTGACGAAATCACTGAAAAGTGTATAAAGTGCATAACTAGCATAAGCAAATAGAAACCAACCTGTTGCGTTACAGGATCAATATCAAACACACGGGTAGGACAACTATCAACCCATTCTCTTTTCTCATCAAGCGTCAATGTCTCCATGAGATCTTCATTTATATGAATTTCTGGCTCGTACATGAAAGTTACAGTGGCGGCTGGTGACCATTTCGCATGATCTTTGCCAATTCCTTTCCTAGCTATTGCTCTCAGCCTCAGTTCCTGCCCTCGACGCAACTTCACAATTATAATCCCCCTAAATACAACTCGAGCATGTCATTAAGCGGAAAAAGTCCATTGAACATACAAACAAACGCTCGCCAGGTCAAGTATGAATTAAGTTCTGAAAATGACATAACTTAGATAAACAGGAAAATATATAAAAAAAACTAATTTATATTCCCCGTTTTCGGATTTGAAAGTCAAGAGCATTATTTTTCTTTTTCGCTTTCCCTCCCATTAAGAAAGAAATCACATTGGAGAATTACCTGTTCTCAGAAGCCTCCATACCAGCAGGGTCACTGAAATCTACAGGAACCACAGTGTGGTCGGAGCTATAGAGGTCCTTGCTGGTGACATCTAGGGTTTCGTCGGTCATGCACTTGACCCTGAGGTGGAACTCGACGGAGCAGAATTCACACTGGCCGTCACCGTCGCAGGCATCGCAGTCACGCGAGAAGCGCATAGCCATGGCACGGTCACTGGTGAGGGGGATAAGACCAAGGCGGTGGGCGATGAACTCGTCGTTGAGGACCGAGGAGTTGACCTCGATCTCAACTAGGTCAATGGCGACTGTGGGCACCTCGGCAATCATGACGCGGCGGAGGGCGTTGGCGATGCTAGCGTCGGTGTCTCGGAGCTCAAACTTGACATAGTCATCCTTGAGCTCTCTAATTTTGACTCTGGGCATGCGAGCGTAGGACACTCCCTCCATTGCGGTGGTGAAGAAACACTGATCGGAGAAGAGGCTCCTTCAGGCTTAAACCCCGAAACCAGGGTTCTGCTCGGTTTCGTTGCGTTTCAGTTCGCCGGCTTCTGTACTTTTTGTTGTTGTTGTTGTTTTTTTCTTTTTTTTTTTTGGGCCTGACTTTGTGTTGATTTACTTACCCAGACGAAAGGAAGAAAAGGGCAAAAAGTCTAAAAATAATAATCCATAATTAAATTGCAGTCTGAATTTGGTATTATTTTATCATTTTATAAACTCGTATAAACTTTTATATTTTTTCACTTTAATTAAAATTGAATTAAACTTGTAATTTAATCTTTCAATGTAAATTATATATTTGTGGTACTTTTTATAATTTTTAATTATGTTACTCCTGATAAATTTTACATTATGTATCAATCAATATATATAGATGAATAATTGTGTGTTACTTTATTTTACAAAAATAAATTATTGATGCCGTGAGTGAACTAAAAATTGAAAATTTTTATTGGCATTGTGGCAAATAACACGGTGTAACAAATAATAAAGAAAATGACACACCATGGAGAATACACCCGAACTTTTATCATAAATTTGAAATTGAAATGTATTCTTCTTTATTATTTGAAAAAAGGAATAACAGTTACAAATAATTTAAAAGCTTTAATTAAGCAGGAAAATTAGAGAGTTTGGCAACGAGACCTTTATTCTTTCAAAATGAGTTACGTAACATTTCATAACTATCACGTTAAAATTTATTTCCATTTTTTTTAATTTTCATCAAGAATTTAAACATTTTCTTTCTCCTCCAAACTTTTTTTTTTCCCGTAGTTAGGTGCCCTACTGTATATACTACTTCCGGTCTTTAATATAAAACCTCGTTTGACTTTTATTTTGATCCTAATCTGTTTTGTTTCTCATAGTTATGCATTTTTTCACAAGAAAATCTTTCTAATAATAGTAGTTCTAACTAATATACTTGATTAGCAAGGATATTTTAAGAAAGACAACATATATTTATTACAGATAACTAACTTAATTTATTTTCTTAATCTCCTCAAATTAGTCAACTAACTCTTATAATTAAGACCAAATATGGAGATTATTACACTTCACCAGATATAAACATAAAGCCATAGCTAAAAATTTATACAGAAGATATAAATGAATCTTTCATAGATCACTGTCAAAGAGTGCACTATCCTTTCCTTCTTTCTGAGCTTTCAGGTCTGTCTCCTCTACTCTTCTGGGCATGAAACATTGGCATCTTCATATATTATAGTCAGATTCCATTGACTCATATTCCATGGTCAACAACACACAGAAGACTGTCAAGTAATGGATGGGAACCACAGGAAGCAGCTAAGAAATTCTTGACAGATTGAGAACTGAACTCCCTTATAGAAGGATTCTGCTAAGATATACTTGTGACATGCCTAAATATATTTTCATGACCATATGATGCTAGCGCAAATGATGCCTGCATGATGATAAACCAAATCCTTTATCAGCAGAGATGGCAAATTTACCTCACCAAGCTTTTGTTTAGAGTTCACTAAAACAAAATGACAAACCTTAGAGTCTCCTTTGTACCGCGGCGAACTTTGCACCGGATGGTCGGAAGCCCGAGGCGCTGGTGAGCCTCAAAGCGGTGGCAGCCAGAGAAGCCTGCAAATCAAACAGAAGTATATATCAATCTTTGACTGAGACCACCACGCAAGATCTTTCAACATTCTCTCAATTTCCTGATTTCTGACATAACTCCTTTCTCATATACCTAAACTAATCGTGATTTACTCTTGAGCTATAGTATATAGTAGTTTTAACCATCAATTTTGTCCGTTTAAGAAGAATAATAGTAAATCTACACACTCTTCAGAGACGAGAGCAACTGGATTGGTTTGCGAATGAACATGTGTTGAAGCTATGATGCACAGTAAATGGTTGAACTTGTGATTGTGTTCTAATGTGTGGGTTCTGTTACTGTTGAATATCACAATAAAAAATGGCTAAATGGTGATACTTTATACCATGCAAGGGAAGTTCATAAATTACAAGATTTTGTACATACCATAATAGACTCCATCAACCTCGAGAACATCAATCTGGATCAATAAAAGTCAGATAACTTAGTAGCTCTGTCCGTGATATTTTGATGAATCAAAATTACATTTAGCCCAAACAAGAGGAAACACTAGTGTTACATGAACACAAAAATCCAGCTTGCAGCTAAACTAAACATTTCCTATAATTAGTTACACATCTTATATCCCTTACAAGTGATTGGAATAAAAAAGGCATGCACTGAATATGACTTAGGAGGATGATACGATTATACATACCAAGTTGCATCAAACCACACTTAACAATGCAACAAAACACGGACTTTCATTTGGGAAATACCCAATGACATCAAGTTCTTATAGTTAATAGAAATTCCACACCTGAGTAATTCATATTTCTTTATGAAAAAACAACATACGAAAGATGTTTGCCATTGGAAGCAAAGCTTGAAGTTTTCAGGGAACAACTTTGCCAGAAAAAGCTTCACTCTATGCTCATTAGAAAGCTTGAAGTATATTGCTGCTTAGTGTAAAAAAGTGAGTAGATTTTTCTTATAAATTTTAAAGATTCCATACCAACCGTAAACTTGTTGGAGATCAACTTGCACTAAAAATTCTCGCTCCAACAAATTCAGCATAATTCATCTTAACCCCTCGGTAATTTTTTTCTTAGAAACCAACTTAAGGGGAAACCTAAAGCTGATAATCTTATTTTCACCTGGCGGTGCAAAACATATTAAACTCAGAATAAATCATAGAAACGAACTCTCTAACGCTGGAGATTAACTTGCAGCGGAAACGCTTGCTTCAACAAGAAACCCGTCATAATTCACGCAGTATTCCCACAAAAATCATTTTCCGAGAAACCAACCAGTGGGAAAACCGAAAGCAAATCATCTTTACCACAGAAGTTGTCTAACAAAAGCGGTTCCTCGGTGAGAATTCAAACAAATAATAGTGATGAGTTTAGCAACTTGCAGTGAAAATCGTTGCACCAACAATAAACTCAACAAAGTTCCCTCTTTGTATATTGCTAGAGACCAACTTGCAGTGACAATCCTTGCTCAAACAAACCATCCATCAGAATTCCCTCTATGAACTTCCCTCAAAGCATTTTCCCAGAAACCAAACAGAGAAAACCCAATTACACAAAGCCCCAAAGGGAACAAGAAATAGAAGAAAATTTAACAGGGGAAACAAGTGCTTACAGGAACTTGAAGTCCAATTTCGCTAATACTATCCATAAGTTCTTTCACTTTGTCAGGATCATTTGCCCTTGTCCTCATTAATGGCCTCCTTATCTTCTCTAGAGGAAGCTCCAGAATCACTGGTCCTGCAGCACCAACACTTCCCGTTCCAGAAGCAGTAGGAGAAGCCCCTAATCCATATAAACCAAATAATAGTTATCAATTAACTGAGGAATATTATAATTTAATAATTACAGATTAATAGGAAAAAGAAGGAGAAACTATTTCTCATTGATAGAAATAAGAGATCATAGCAAGTACCGTTGGACGAAGAAAAGACTGGGAAGTTCCTCAACCGACTTGGAACCTGAAGAACAAAATTCGCCATTTTTTCCTGTTCTGTTGGAGAATCTTCTTTTCTTTATGTTTTTTTAACGAGCAAATCGGAAAACGAAATGCAATTTTAGAACCACAAGATATGTTAATCACGACAGTGACATGGCCCACCAACTTCAACGGTGCAGATGAGAGATTTTACATTCTCTGGAAGTACCCGTCCGCAGTAGGTAAGTCCTCAATATATTTCCCTCGCTAGAAATTTTCCCAAAAAAATGAGGTGATATCAGCTCTGCTTCATTGGGAGCTATGGCTGCGACAATTCCTTTCTCACTGATTAGGTACAATACAAATTCTTCATTGCCGGATTGTTTATGTGATATTGAGTCTGGCTTCGCATACTTGTCAGGAACTCCTCGGCATTGATATCACCAAGACTTTTCGTGCCTTTCGTGAAAGCGGCAAACCACAATTTCTCCAAGTTTATTCTTCCTATCCAATCTCGCAGGTGTTACTTTCATCTCTTCCTTCTCTACTTAGCTTCGTTTGCATATTTTGCGCTAGAAATAAATCGTTAGCTCCGTATAATTAGCGTTTTGCTGTTTTAAGTTTTTACGGATTGCGAAGCTGGCAAAATGAGGGAAATTGCAGAGAGATAGATGAATGATGGATGGAATGAAGCAGATTACAATAGAAGGTTCTGCGAAATTCAGGTTTCAAATAGGTTATTATGGAGAAAAATGACAGTTAAGAGGATCGATAACTTGCATTAGTAGTAGTCAAAGAGTTAAAAAAATCATTTTTCTTTTCTGGAAGAAATCTAATCTCCGAAGTGTAACGGGAACGAAGGGTTTTGACTTTAGTAAAGATTTAAAAATATCGTCGTACTATTAAAAAGATTATGTTTTAATTTTGCATATCATTTGTTCTTTAAGAATGCAAGTGACAATTCTTACCAAGGTGCTAGCTACTGCATCATAATTTAATGAGGAAAGCATTCAAAAGTTCTAGCATTATTGAGGTTAAAGATAGGAACACAATAAGGAAATACAGGGAGTGTTCTTGGAGAAAGAAAGCGAAAGAGAACTGATGTTATTGTACCAATCATTTTGTAGTCAGAGTATTCGGTGTATAAATTCACTTTGACTCAGCTCATTGCCTAAGCTATCATGACAAGACGAATAAAATTCCTGTTAGGGAGAAATTATGAAAATAAATCCGAGGAATGTGGTTGTAGCTAAAATACATCAATTATCAAGATGATAGTAGTGTACTTGTAATGGTGCGCAGACATAATAGATTCAGATAGAGTGCAATTTTATGTACCAATCTATTTACCTTGGACTAATCAAGTGAGCCCGCTTATTAAATTTGATATCCGTAGGAAATTTTCAAGTATTGTGTACCTTGGTAGTTTTTTGAGTTTATTACCATTGTTATCTTTAGTGAAAAGCATGATATTTAGTTTTACCTTTTAGTATACAAGACTTCTTCTTCTTCTTCTTCTTTTTTAAACATTGTGGACAACCTGAACCTGTTTCTGGTGCCAAATACTGCATGCTGGATTTCAAAAGAACTATGATTAGGTAAGGTTTCTTTTGGCACTCATTATTAGGTTTTCTAAAGATAACATCACATGTCAAGGGAGTTTTGTGGAAGACAATCATGTGAGAGAAGATGTAAAAGAATATATACTAGTTATATTTATGTGGGAGAACTTAATAGAAAGCACCTAGAAGTTGTATCTTAACTTTGTCCGTTTCAGAATGTTTTTTGTCTCGTCTCTGAATAACTTTAGCAACTGACCTATAGTACAGATTGCCTTTCAGTACTGGTGCCACAAATAATGAAGAGACTGCAGCGAAAGCAGCTGCTCTCGATGCTGATAGTGGAGCCCCAACAATGTACAGCCATTCTGACTCTCAGTCTTTAACACACTGCTTGCTTATCACTCTGGAATATTTTATTTTGGACTTCCCAAGTTTATCATAATTGAGCTGGCAAGTTTTGCAAATATTTAAATGTTGGGGTTTCAACATTTATAGCTCAGTCATTTTCCTTGTCATAGAGAAGTGAATTACTGTGATGAAACATAAAATATAAAGTATCTCCGTGTGATTTCATAGTAGAAATCAGCCAAAATTATCAACATTGTTGAACTTCTCTGTCCCTCGGAAAGAATGTTTTAGACTGAGTTTTGGAAAATGTATTGAAAGGATTTTGAATATCTTTCACAGGATTTCACTCGGAAATGAATTGTAGCTGGGTATGGCCATTCAGGCTCTGGTAAATATGATACGAGTCTTTATTAACCAAAAAAAAAAAAACGATATGATTCTTCGAAATGCCTTTTGGGATAAAGGATGACCAATGTCTTCCTTGATCTTAACGTAATTTGTACATAAGGGTATTTTCATTAAATCAATGATAATATTTTAGACATCAGGACAGCCATGTATCCTGTATGAAAGAACAAGTATAGTAACATAATTGCTTAATTGTCTGATTGTTTTATTTTTGTTCTTTCTTTTCCTGGTGTTCAATCTGGTAACCCTTTTATCTATCAGATTTGACAAGATCATACATAAGGAAATCCCTTCAAGCATTGTGTATGAAGATGAAAAGGTCCTAGCATTTCGGGACATTAATCCCCAGGCACCAGTTCATGTTTTGGTCATTCCAAAATTTAGAGATGGACTGACGCAGCTTGGGAAGGTAATAAGTCACCCTTTGCATATTGTTTTTTGTACGTGGAAGAAAATTTTGTATGATATGTTTGTGCTGTGCTTTTTTCTCTTTTGTGTTTTTTTTTTTTTTTTTGGGGGGGGGGGGGGGGTTAACCTTCCAAGTAGTGACCGCTATAGGCAGTGTATCTTGTAAAATGAGGTTTAGCTGCTGTTTTCTCAAATTTCTGCTGTAGGAAGATTTGTAGGCAATGATTGGAGAAAGGAAGTAACAGGAAACAAAAGAGAAACTACGTGTTTCCTTCCTGTCCAAGAGGATAAGTAGTAAGAGTAAAGAAAAGAAAGGTAATTGCTTTTGTTTGATTCAAGGGGCAGAAAGTTGGCTTCATATACCGTGGTTTGTAGGATATGTGACTCTCTTCCTGTTTGATTGATATGTTTTTCCAATTCTTGTTTGTTGTTTTCTATAGATTTCAATTTTTTCTTCATAAGCATGGAATTGGTGAGATTTTCAATCGTTATTTAGTATGCATTTCAAATGATTACCATCATAGCAGCGACGAACTGTGTGATTAATATAAAATCCGCTTTCTAAACTTCACTGATTGTTCATAAATTCAGGGATCCATAAACTCGAAAGATGTGCGTGTTACTGTGTGTGTGCATGTGTGTGTGGCGATTTTAATTGGATATGTAGCATCTTTGCAGGCTGATCCTAGACATGAGGAGATACTAGGTCAGCTTCTGTATGCTGCAAAAATAGTGGCTGAGAAGGAAGGTATTGTTGATGGATTTCGTGTGGTCATCAACAACGGTCCCAGTGCCTGTAAGCTCATTTCTGTGTGGGTTTAGTTTCAGTTGCTTAATGAGCCATTTTTGCTGCCAATCCCATTCATCCTCCTTCTCTCTCTTTTATTATGAGCAGGTCAATCTGTGTATCATCTGCACTTGCATGTATTAGGTGGGAGACAGATGAAATGGCCACCAGGTTGAAGATTGAAAAGCAATGGCTGTTAGAATTTGAAACTTAAATCTCCTTTTCTATTATTGTTATCATCGTCCCATGTCACAATAACAGCCCGGCCTAACAGCTCCTCCTCTGATAACCTCACATGGATAATGATTGCTTCTGCATGAGAGCTGTCTTTATTACAGACATAATGTAAACCATCTAGCTACATGGGGCCATTGATCTTAGTTCTGTGGTTAATTCGACAAGGGCTTAATTAAGCAGGATGATGAATTTCTTTTGCTATGATTATCTTATTGCAAATATTAGGAAGATGTTAGATTACAAAGCTCCTGCCCGTTAAAAGAAGTAATGAATGCATGTGACATGAGAGTATAAAATTATCCGCATGTTGAAACGAACACCCATATAAAATGATTGGCTCATCAAGCTAATTACGACTATTTTGCTCCAACTTCTGGGATGTGGAGACCTGTTAGCCGATTTGGTCCTTTTTTTTTTTTTTCAAGTGTCTCAGCGATCTTTATATTCCAAAGAAAAGAAATCACGTCACATTTAGTTATAGAAAATGATGCGTTTCGTTTAAGAATCCTCGCGCGATACATTGAAATGCAAAAATCTCCGTTGACGCAAAAATATTGAAGATTTCTGTTTAAGGTTAGATTAATAGGAATTTGGAAGTGAATTGGATCCGAAAGCTTCTACGGCAGGTAGCAAGACTTCGAGTATTTAAAGACTTTAAATTTAAATTATGTACCTACTAATATAAACAAAAAATATCAAGAATGTAACAATAAAATAGAAGTGAGGTCATGGTGACAAATCTAACCTAGACATTTCATGAGTGAGCCATGGCACCAAATCCATCTTGACAAAACTAGAGGTAAATAAAGAAACGGGAACCTTTCAAAGAATTAAAAGAATAGTCAAATTGCTGTATATCCTATCCTGTACAAATTAAGGTACAACCAAGTTATCAAATCGTGTCTTATGAAAATTTATATTTGTATGGTGGCATCTACCACAAAACGTGCCAGGAATCTTGGAATATGGTGAACTCGTCCCTGGACTAGTGAGATAGCCCTCCAAGAGTGAAAATAAAACATACACTCACCAAAGAGCCGCTATAGAGTACTAACTGCAGTCCGGTTTGTACACACACAAGAGCAGTCAGAATCCTTTCTGACCAGCCTTTTCTCACGGTTAATCATCAGTTTGATCAAGGGTAGCTTCCTTGAAACCTGTCTCCAGATTTCATTAACTGTTCCATCTGATTCCGCATATTGAAAGTATCGCTTCACCTGCAACGAGATATAACATGTCAATATCTTGTCATCTTTTTTTTTTTGGGGGGGGGGGGGGAAGAAGAGGGGAGAAACATAACTCAATTTGAAGCAAACAAGATTGGCTCCTGTATTAGCCATGCAAGTGAGGAAACAAAGACTAAAAAATTGAAACAAAAATGCATAATCATGAAAAATGAGATTTTCACTATCGTAAACGGCTCACCCAAGTTTTAATTAAAACTCAATTAATCTATTTGTAATTCAGATTGAATGCTGATTAAATGGTCACAAATTCCAACACACTTGGATCTAAAACAGACTAGACAATTGCCATGCACTTAGAATAAGGGAAAAAAAAATGCAATCAGAGTATATAGTTCAAACCACGTGTTCCATGATTAATAATAGGGGCCAATGAGCAAGAGAAACTGGTTCTCATTCCTTATCACAATTCAGTTTGGTCGAAAACGTAACTCATCATGTCGTAATGCACATTAAACACATGTACAATGCAAAAAAATTTTCATCCCACCATTACTAACCTCTTTTAGTTCTTTCTGATATTCAAGGATCCTATCTGGAGATACCGCTCTCAACGCTGACACCAAGTATCCAGGCTTTATAGCAGCAGTAGATTCTACGAATATTGCAATTTTTCTGTAGTCTATAGTGTCTTCAAATGGCAATTCAATACTATCACTAACAATCACTGGAACGCACAAGCTAACAATAGCATCAAAGAGTCGGCAAGCTGATGGAGTATCTCCAGCAGGATGTAAACAGAACTTCGATGTATGCATTCCTTGTGAAGCTGCGCGTCTACTCTCCCTGGACTGTGCTCCATGCTTTATTATTACATCCTTTTCTTTTTCAAGAATTTGAAAGAGTGTATCACGAATTTTGCCTCCCTGTCAAAGAGATTGGAATATAAGGAAATCAGTTCCAGGAAGAAATTGTCCCAAGAGAGTTCCTGCACCAAGGCACTATACTTCCTTGCTTTTTATTTTTTGTATTTTACTTGCAATTTAGGCAAATGAAAAAAAAAAAAAAAAAAAACAAGGCAAATGAAGGTGCAGAATGATGGTCCATGGTTTGCACGACATTAGGAAAAAGAAAACTCAGTTTCAGAATCCCTGGAGAAAATGATAGTGTTTCTGAAAATAAAGACCAAAGGAGAGGAGAACTTTTCTATGACCAAAACCAGTGTAAGGAAATTGAAGCTCAATTAAAGCTCGTAAGTTATTATAGTAGCCTCTTGACATAGATAATTTTCAATCAACAAGATTAATATATCAACAGACTCTTTCGACTCTCTCAATGGCCCTACCCTATAATATGATGATTGCTGATTGCTTTGGCAAAATTGACTATGAAGAGAAAAGAAACTCTGAAAGGGAAAAGGCCTCATCATAGAAAATTATGGAGAAACTGCATGAATGCAAGCTTCTAGTGGTGAAGAGTGCTTACAGCAGTTATCTTCAATGAAAAGAATCCAAATCAAGGTGCTTTTTTAAATAAAAAAATTACAAAATGAATAAGGTTTAACATTGCAGGTGGCACTAGCTCTGCCAACATTTATGGAAGGCTAGACCAAAGTTCTTATGCTCATCCGAGAAAGAGACGGCAGGAGTTAAGTAATGATCACAATCCAAACCTCATAGCAAAATATTGAATGATTGGCAATCATATATGGATCCATGTCTAGTGCAACGAATTTTGTTCCTTTCATATATATTCAAAACATTTTTTTTCTTTTTTTGTGTCCATGCAAAGCACATGTAATGGAAACATTTCAACATCCACGATGTTGAAAGCATCAATCAATTTCCTTTCAAAATCTGAATCTCATCTACGCTTTCCCATTAGCGTACTCGGTCGCACATCTTCTGAAGAATAACCACCCACCAATCCAATCTAATATCAACAGAGGATCATTCATTTCTGACATGTACTATATCAATCGGACACAAACTAAACCTCATCCAAAAAGCAAAAATCCATAATAAAAGTAAGCTCACAATAGCATGAATTATAACTACCAAATTTATGAGCATCACATGTAGATGTAAAACTAAACATTATTTATTACCTCCTTGCGATATCTGTTGCCCATGAAGAACAACAACGTCTTGCGATTGTCGAGACCAACATCACCGTCATACACTCGGATTCGGTGAGAGTATGGTATTACGACGTCCTTAATAATGGATCCCTGGTCCGGTCGCAGACGCCCAAAATCCGACACAAGCAACACACTGTTCTTTACCCTATCGACCACCCGGTACAGCGCATTCGGATCTGAAGCGACAAACACATGGTCTCTCCCATCATTCCTTTTCCAATACTCCTGCTCCTCCAGCCACTCCACCAGCGCCTCCTCATTCTGCTCGTCGCTATAAACAGGCTTCTCAGAGTCCGTCGTACCGGGGGGGCGAATCGGGTTCACAATCAAACTCAGAGAAGAAAAGAACGGCACAAAGAATAGGTCTGCCTCCTCGGGATCCAATACCCTAACAACAGGCGAAGCAGCACGCGCGGACTGGGGCCGCATGAGATCAGAGTAAAGGTACCACTCCGACATGTGCTGATGTCCTGGGTACTTGAGAGTGGTCACATCATCGACATGTCTACCACCACGCGCCAAGGAATGTTGCTCGATGACTCCATAGGTGAACCTGGTGGGAAGATCATAGACGTAGACTTTGACAGGCAAATTCCCAGAGCGATGATTGCTCTCCCTGAGCACGACGGAAGCAGTTTTAGCTGAATTAGACGAGAAGGCGGTGTCATCGATTTTGGCGGAGGAATTGGCAACGTTGGTGGGGTTGAAGAAGGTGCTGAAAAAGGCAAAAGTGACCAAAGCGACGAAGAACGTAACGAGGGTTCGCTTCAGAGCCGATTTTCGCGCCATTGCGAAACCCGCGATCGCGCGAAGAAAGAAGAACAATGAAGAAAGGAGGGTTGGGTGGCCTGCTGGTATAGTCGTATGGTCGATCCACCACAGGGCGCAATTGGATAATGTCAGGGAGCGAAGAGAAACACCTCTCCCCTTCGGTGTATGTGTCTGTAGCTCATGGAAATGGAATAGCAGAAGCCATTGGAGGCGTAGATTGGCAGAACTAGGCGAGTACTGGATTAATGATGATTATGAAAATCTAACTTCGCATATTATATGGTTAAGAAAAAATAATTTTGTTGATATAACTAGACTATCCATCCAATTAATTAATCAATTAACTTGGCTGGTCAAAAAAATCAATTAATTTAATTCATTCATCTAATCATTCTGAAATGTAAAAACATCAACTATCAACTATTTAATAATAACGATAAGCATAACTTATGTATTAATCTATCCTAATTGATATTTAATGACTTATTTTAAGAGCTAATCTGTTTTCAACCGTATTATATGGGTTAGGATTATTTGGAGTTATTAGTTGAAATTCAGATAAAATATGACAGGCTTCAACAGCTCCTGTTTTTTCACCGTTTCTCCCTGATTTTTTTACAAGTAACTAACCATGCGATGTAGACTGTTAATTTTACTATAATGACAATCATTTTGCCTTCTCTTCAAAGAAAAAATGTGGTGGCAAGTCATTTTGCGCAGGACAGAGATAAAAGTCATTTACAGTTTTCTTCTCTTTTCTCTCTCCTAACTTCACTTCATCATTTCAAATAATATTAATTTTAAAGGAATGACCTATAACAAGAAAATTTTGGCTATGACAAGAAATTTATATTATCTGTATCTATAATTAGAGTAAACTAAAGCCCCCTTTTCTTGTGCCGGCGAGCTAAACACCCCCCCCCCCAAAAAAAAAATTTCTTGCTAAGATGGGCACATTTTTTGAAATTAAATTTTAATTCACCCCATTGTACAGGGTTAGCCTCGTTCACTTAATATGATCTTATTAGATAACAGTTACTTAAAGCACCTTATATTTGTTATATTTTGCACAAAGATATGGATAACATACCATATATCGAATTGAACAGCACAGGTAAGCCCAAAGGAGCTTTGGTTCAAGGGTGATGGCTTTGCATGGGATCTCGATGAAAAACATTTATGAATATATTTTATGAGCTGAAACAAAATTTCTTTCATATACTCATCTCATATTCTGTAAATCATGATTAAAAAGCTATTTATAAGTTATTTTAAACAATCTGATAACTTTATAATGACTCAATGGAGCTTTGATTTTGAGATTTTCATTGGCTCAAGGAATTCATTAGTACTCGTTCGGATTAAAAAAAATAAAAAGGAATATAACAGAATGTAATAATAACTAATGTAATGAGATGATAGTTGCATAGTATTGATCTGGTATGTTATCAATAAATTATGGATTAAATTTTTATATTTTATCTAAAGAGTAAAAATAAATCCGAAATTATATTTTAAACTTTATCGAGATAAAAAAATGGGAAGTACAAATATATCCATGCATTGATTCATGTGATTTTAAATTCATATTACATACTTAAAGTTACATAACAAGAATCACTTGGCATATTGTTGGATTATTTTATTGTGTCCATCAAACGCATGAATCGATAGAATACACGAAGATTATAGATTACTCTAACCAAACATAACAAGGAAAAAAATAAATTTATGTTTGAAATGATTGGTTGAAATGAGATCCATCCATAATGCATTAGATGGTAAGTTTATGTTTGACTTTTTATTACTCTAACACACGCCAATGCCCAATATGTCCTGTTTGTCATCACGATTGAAATCATTTATAAACATGTTTTACGTAAGTCGAAATAAAATTCCTCATATATATTTATCTCGTATTTCGTAAATCACGATTGAAAAACTGCTGATAAACTATTCTAAACAGCTTATAATTGATAAGCCTTAAGAATTTGCGGTCATGTTGGTAATTTTGAACTATCCTATTGTTTCGCGTTGTTTACTTTTTTGTTTGCTTGATTATATAATTGTGGTGTTGGGGCAAATAAACTAGGATATGCAGAACTAATGCATCTGCATTAGAAAGTCTACGAAGTCCAAATGTTATCCATGTATTCATATATGCTTTCTTTTTATCTGCCTATCTTTGAATGCACACACTCACTCACACACACACACACACACATTTCTGGGAAAATGAGGGTTATACATTATTTTCTTGAATTAGAACGCGCAACTTCTTATTTACAAGAAGCATATACGTCACTGAACTGTATGAGCTATAAAATCATTATCTGAGAGTTATATATTATTAATGAAAAATTAATTGAATATTAAAGATGGATAATTGTCACAATTTCTTCTGCTACCACATTCCACACACACATACTACTATGATTCTTAATATAAGATCTAGTTGATTAATCTGAAGAAATTAAGAAAGTCAATTATTTGCAGTAAATAGATGTTATCTTTCCCAAAACACCCTTATTAATTATGTTATTTGAATTACCTATTATAATAACTCCTTAACATATACAATCATTATAGGGATTATTTAGAGAAAAATGAATAAACATTGAAAACAAAATAGATTAAAATCTTATATTTAAAACCAAATTAAATATTAAATTAATTTTTATATTAAAGAAAATATAGTACTCCTTCGATCTTTAATATAGAATCTGATTGTTAAGTTGATTTTAGTCTTGAATATAAGACCTATTTTTCATATTTATCAATTTTTTCTAAATTACCTTTATGGATACTCCCTCAACCGTGATCAAATAGAAAAGGAAGAGAGGATATTAAGAAAGATGATTATAATATTTTAAAAAAAACATATCATATTTTTTATAATTAATTAACTTACCTAATTTTTTTAATATAATTAAATTAGTTAAATATATTTTATATTAAAAATGGGAGGAGCATCTTGTTAGGGTCCATGGCCAAGACAGTGGATCCCACCCCAAAAAAAAAAAAAAAGACCGCTTTCAACTGAGTGTCCCGTGGTACAGGTGTAATAGATATCAAACATTGATTAAGTGGGCACCAGGGACACGTGGAAAGACAACATTCGCTGCTAGATTTCCAAACGATAAAAACAAGGCAGACAGCAATAGCATATTGCGTCCTTTTGGGACAATTTTTCAGCCCCTCACCCACCCCTGACCTTACAGGCTGACCCCACTTCTTTTTTTTTTTTATTATTTACTAAAAGTATTTATTGTTTTCGCTTTTAATTGAAAAATAATATTGCCATTGACTTGACCAAATGCCAGTCTTCCCCTTACTCTTCTCATATAGACTACCCACCTGTGACAGACACAGCATACCTTCACATTTCTTCTGCCTCTTACAGTCTGAGAAGCATCTGAAGTTGGAGCCAACAACATCAACTCCGTGAGTTACTTCATGCACATCTCTTTCAGCTTTCAGGTTATTTGATCTCGTTTTGCCCTGGTATCTTTCAGTTTTCTTCATAACCTTCTGCTCTGTTTGTGTATATTTTCCTAATTAGTCAGCATCATTTCAAATAATATTAATTTTAAAGGAATGACCTATAACAAGAAAATTTTGGTTAAAAAAAAGCTGTAACAAGAAATTTATATTATCTGTATCTATAATTAGAGTAAACTAAAGCCCCCTTTTCTTGTGCCGGTGAGCTAAACACCACCAAAAAAAAAACATTTTTCTTGCTAAGATGGGCACATTTTTGGGAATTGAACTTTAATTCACCGTGTTGTACAGGTTAACCCCTTTCACTTAACATAATCCTATTAGATAACAGTTACCTAAAGCACCTTACATTTGATATATTTTGCACAAAGATATGCATAACATACCATATATCGAATTGGCATAGGCAAGCCCAAAGGAGCTTTGGTTCAAGGATGATGGCTTTGTTCGTGATCTCGATGAAAAGCATTTATGAATATATTTTATGTAAGTTGAAACAAAATTTTTTCCACATACTTATCTCATATTTTCTAAATTATAATTAAAAAACTATTTATAAGCTATTTTAAATGGCCTAATAACTTTATAATGACCCAATGGAGCTTTGATTTTGAAATTTTCATTGGCTCAAGGAACTCATGAGTACTCGTTCGGATTAAAAAAAAAAAAAAGGGAATATAACAGAATGTAATAACAACTAATGTAATGAGATGATAGTTACATAGTATTGATCTGGTATGTTATCAATAAATTATGAAATTAAATTTATATTTTATATAAAGAGTAAAAATAAATAGGAAATGATTTTTTTTTTTTAACTTTATCGAGACAAAAAATGAAGAGTGCAAATATATCCATGCATTGATTCATGTGAGTTTAAATTCGTATTACATACTTAAAAGTCACATAACAAGAATCGCTTGGTATATTGTTGGATTATTTTATTGTGTCCATCAAGCACACGAATCAATAGAATACATATCCTAGCCAAACATAACAAGGAAAAAGTGAATTTATGTTTGAAACGAGTGGTTGAAATGAGATCCATCCATAATGCATTAGATGGCAAGTTCGTATGTGATTTTTCATTACTCTTACGCACGTCAATTCCCAATATAATTGATAACTAAAATTTGTGTGTTGTTAAACAAGAGGAAGGGAAAGAGAGGGATTTTAATAAAAGGAAGGAGAGGGGAGGAGAGTAGAAGGATTTTAATACTCCTCCGGTCCTTAATATAGGACCCAATTCTTGAGTTGGTTTTGGTCCTAAATATAAGACCAATTTCTCATATTTATCAATTTTCTCTAAATTACCCCTATAGATACTCCCTCAACCATAATCAAATAGAAGAGGGAGAGGGGTATTAAAAAAGATGATTATAGTATTTTAGGAAAAATGTGTCACTTTTCTTATAATTAACTAATTTACCTAACTTCCTTAATCTAATCAAATTAGTTAAATGGGTCTTATATTAAGGACTGGAGGAGTATTACCTTATTTGTATTTATAAAAAAAGAGGGGAGGAGAGATGTTTTAATATTACCTCGTTTGATTCATGAGAATAGGGGAGAGAAAAATATTTTGACATGGATAATTTCGTCCTTATTTTATTTAAGATATAGGCATAATAGTCATCATATGACAAAATATGGGTATAATAATTACAACATGACAAAATATTACCCTTTCCTTCCAGATCCTCACAATTTTAGAGGGGAGGTTGAGGAGGGGAAGGGAGGGGAGGAAAAATTAAAAAAAATTTCCCTCCTCTCCTAAAATTTGTGTGTTGCCAAACAAGAAGAAATAATTAAAATCTTTCCCCCTCCCTCCCTTCCCCTCCAAATCTCTCATACCAAATATACTCAACGAGAAGAAGGGGAGGGGAGGAGAGTAGAATGATTTTAATATTACCTTATTTGGATTTATAAAAAAAAGAAGGGATGGGAAGGGTTTTAATATTACCCTGTTTCATTCATGGGGAGAGGGGAGGGAAAAATATTTTTACATGGACAATTTCGCCCTTATTTTACTTAAGATGTAGGCATAATGGTCATCACATGACAAAATATGAGTATAATAATCACAACATAGCAAAATATTACCCTTTCTCTCCAAATCCTCCCAATTTTAAAGGGGAGGTTGAGGAGAGGAGGAGAAGGAAAATTTTTTAAAATTTTCCTTTCCTCCTAAAATTTGTGCGTTGTCAAATAAAAAAAAAATGATTAAATTCTTTCCGTCTTCCTCCCCTCCCCTCCAAATCCTGGTCGTGTTGGTAATTTTGAATTATGCTAGAGTTTCACTTTGTTTGTTTTGTTTTGTTTTTGTTTGCTTGATTATATAATTATGGTGTTGGGGTAAAATAAATTAGGATATGCAGCAATAATGCATCTGTATTAGAAAGTCTGTGAAGTCTAAATGTCATCAATATGTATTCGTTAATGTTTTCTTTTTATCTGGCTATCTTTGAATACGCACGCTCACTTTTCAGGCCAAAAAAAGAACACACTCACTCACGCATGCGTATATATTTATTTCTGGGAAAATGAGAGCTATACAATATTTTTTTGAATTAGAGGGGTGGACATTAATAATATGAGATGATAAGTAAAATCGAACTTGCAACTTCTTATTTACAAGAAGCATATGTGTCACTAAACTATATGAGCTATAAAATCATTATTTGAGATTATATATTATTAATGAAAAATTAAATGAATATTAAAGATGATGGATAAATATCACAATTTTCTCCACTATGAGGTTCCACCAACACACATACTACATTCAGTTCTTAATATAATATTTAGTTAATTAATTTGAAGAAATTAAAAAAATTAGTTATTTGTAATAAATAGATTTTATTTTTATTATGACACTTTTATTAATTATGTATATTTGAATTACCTATTAATAATAACTCCTTAACATATACAACTACTATAGGTATTACTTGAAAGAAAAATAAATAAATATTAAAAATAAAATAGATCAAAATCTTATATTTAAAATCAAATTAAATACCAAATTAATTTTTATATTAAAAATAATATTTGTTAAGACGCAAGGGGCAACGGTAGATCCAAACCACAAAAAAAAAAAAACAAGAGTATTCCATGATAAAATTGCAATAAGTCTCCACTCAAGAGAATTAAATATAAAAAAAATCTCTTAAAATCATCAAATTATTTTGAAGTCCTAAATGACGTTATTGTAAGCGATTCCATTTGTTAAATTATCAAATTGTCTTTTTTTTTAATTTTACATTAACAACTAAAAGAATAGCTATTAACAATTTAAGGTGTAACGATTAATGACTATCATGACAGCTATTGATAGAAAATGTATTGTCACTAATTGTCACGATAGTTGTTAATCGTTACACCTTAAGTTGTTAATGATTGCTTTTTCAGTTGTCAATACAAAATTTAAAAAAATAATAAAAATAATTTAATAATTAAACAGATAAAATATTTTGTAATATGTTCTTTTAGAACTTCAAAATAATTTGATAATTTTAAATGATTTTTTTATATTTAATTCTCTTGGTTGGGGTTTTATTGTAATTTTCTTGTTTCATGGTGCGAGATAATGGATGTCAGAAATTAAGTGGGCCCAGTGGACACGTGGAAACTAGATTTCCAAACATCAAGAACCAGCGGGACAGCAGCGGGATGTTGCTTCCTTTTCGGATAATTTTTTAGCCCCACTCACCGCTAACCCTTCCACCTTTGTGTTTTATTTTTATTAATTAAAATTATTTATTGTTTTCACTTTTAATTAAGAAAAAAGTTAAAAAAAAATTATAAATAGAAAAATTATAAATAGGGGTTCATTATAAAATTAGTATAGATTTTGACAATAATTGATAAACAAATAATAACAATTTTATGAACGGGTCTTGTATGTAATTTTTTTAATTTTTAAAATTTCTTTCTGCGATTTTTCCTTTAATTAAAAAATAATATTGCCATTGACTTGACCAAACACTGGTCTTCTGTCTTCTTTTAACTCTTCTCATTTGGACTATGACAGAGAGCAGACCTTCACATTTCTTCTGCCTCTTACAGTCTGAGAAACAGTAGTAGTTGGGAACAACATCGACCCCATGAGTTAATTCTAGCAAATCTCTTGAGCTTTCAGGTTACTTGATCTCATTTGCTCTGGTATCTGTCAATTTTCTTCATAACTTTTTACTCTGTTCGTGTATATTTTCCTAATTAGTCAGCATCACTTTTTCCTTTTTCCAAAAGATTCATTACTTTAGATCTGCTTGTTCATCACTTTCAGAGGCATATTTGCTGGAGAAACAAAAGTCCAGATTTCAGTTCAAGTCTCGAGGTAAAGAAAAGTTCTTAAATATGGAAAATTCTTAGTTTATTACAGGACGAAGAAAACCGGCATAGTGTATATTTAAATAGCAGCAGGAAAAAAAATGCTCAAGAAGCTGTGCAGTGTATATGCTTTTGAATGCATGATATTTTGCTCTCTTCAGTACAGTGATTTTGGCAAAAGCACTTTTTCATCATATTTATTGCCAACAAGGTCAAAGAGCACTTCTACTCACTGTTGCTAAGTTATTTCATTTGTTTCTCTGTTCACATACTTCACGGTCTAATTAAATCACTATCAGAGTATTTGAGGTACAAATAACAAAACTACAAGAGGAGAATGATTTGTTATGTCTATAAAAGTACTTAATCAAATTTGTGTTTGCTTTACAAGGAGAAATGGCTACATCTGATGCACATTCAACAAGTTCAGAACCACATCAGCGGCTTCAAAGGGTTGTTTCAGCTCAGTTTAGGACGCCTTCCCTTGATCTATTATCAGATACAGGTAATATCTCTATCCTATATATGATGATTCACATGCAAGTTTCTTCATGGATCAAGCTCTATTTTCCTTTTTCCAGAACTACAAGTTAAAACTATGTAAGCGTCCTTGACAATAAACTCGGCCGTATCAATATATTAGTTGGTGTAATATCAAAGTTTGGATCTGCAAAGACAAAAGTTCAGAATTTGTAAAGGGTCCTATGTTCTAATTTCAGATGATATTTGGCTCATACATCTCTGACTTTTCAGGTTACTGACTTCAGGTGTTTCGATTTAAACTTTTTTCATGTTAAACCTCTACGTAGCAACCAATACCTGTCATTTGAAAGAATCTTTCGTCTGTCATGAGTTATACCAGCAAGAATGATGAAAACAACACTTTCTAATTACAGATTAGCTGCTTCATGTGACTCAACACTGAACTTCCTACTCTCAAGCACAAGAAATCCAAGGATTCTAAACAAATCTGAATCCACTAAATTTTTTTTTTTTTAATCTGTTACTTGTTTCAGAAGAAGCCAGAGAAAAATACTTCAAAATTTGTGTACCTCTTCGTAAAGCAGCATTGAAAGGTGATTGGAAAGCAGTATGGCACATCATAGAACAAGATTTGACCCTTCTGACTGCGGCCATAACCAAGGGTTGGTTAACGGTTCTTCATGTCGCAGCAGGAGCAAACCATGTCCACTTGGTTGAAGAGTTGGTGAAATTAATGGAGCGGAATGACTTGGAATTACAAGACCAAAAAGGGAACACAGCCTTCTGCTTCGCTGCTGCATCTGGGAACATCAAGATTGCTGAAATAATGCTACAAAAAAATGTATTCTTGCCAAATATCAGGGGTGGACAAGGAGTGACTCCTGTCGTCATGGCTGTTTTACAAGGGAAATGTGAAATGGCATCGTATCTATATCCTAAAAGTTATGAAATATTTGACGACTGGGATTGGAAACTACTGTTCTTCATTTGTATCAACTCTGGAATCTATGGTAAGTATAAGGTCCCCAAGCTGTCAATCAGTATAGGGTGAGAGGCAAAATAGTTTATTTGAGCTTTAAAGTTGATAAACATATCATTGTTATTTGCTCCTGATCAGAAGATCTTGGGGGATAAGATCTTGGGGGAAAATAGAGATGATAGAAATAGTCTTTGCTCATGCCTGCGCTAATTGGTCTGCCAAGCTAGCTTTCACAGTAAACTTAGAGGGATTTAAGGCTTTGGATCATTCAAGTCATGTTTACCACAAGCATTGGAGGGCCCACACTCATGTTCCTTAATTTAGTTGGTAAAATTCAACATACTACTTCTGGTTTTTAATATAAGAGCTAGTTAATTAATTTGAGTAGATTAAAAAAATTGGTTAGATATTTATAATAAATAAGTGTTGTCTTTCCTAGAATATCCTTACTAATTATGTGTATTAGCTAAAACTACCATTTGATAGAATTTTTAACATGTGCAACTACTATAAGAACTACTTAAAAAAAAAAAAAAGATAGATATAAGAAACAAAGTGGATTTAGGTCTTATATTTAGAATTGAGTTAAACTAGCTCTTATATTAAGGACCGGAGGTAGTATAGGGTGGACTTTACAGAATGAAAGGTTCAACCAATATATAACCATCGAGCAATGGATGAATGATCAAAACACAAATAATTGACTGTTTCATTTATGATTTTCACCTTTCTTAAAATTGCATGGTGAGAGCACTCAAAATTAGTCATATGTGTGATTCCGCTTGATGTAGTGTGTGAACTACAAGTACCTCACTTAGTTACACATCTCTAAAGCAATGTACGAATTGTAAACAAAGAAGTTGAAGCATATACAAGTAGACACCAACAATTATGTATTAGAATTTGCAATTCAAGCATTATTGGAACGTCTTGCAGATTTAGCCTTGGTACTGCTACAAAAGAGGCCAGAGCTAGCTTTAGCTCAGGATGGAGAAGATGGCACAGCTTTGCATATGCTAGCTCGAAAGCCTTCAAGTTCTGGTTGCCAGAGTCCCGCACATCAAAAACAGATCATGAAGTCCAGTAAGTGACTACAATCAACACTATCAGGAAAACTAAGTAATTAGATTATTTTGTCCATTTATGTTATTTATTGGGCAGAAGAAGAAATACTTAATATTCCTGATTACTTGAAAGAAGGAAAGCAGGATGGTGAAAGAAGCTACCATCAGTTCTTGCTTTAAAGATTCTCAAGAAGAAAACGGTTCTGTGCTTGGTTATTCTTATTTTCATTATGGCAGGCATAGGCTGAATCTAATTTTAAAAGCGAAAGTACTCCAATCATCCTATACATAACTATTGACCCAAGGAAGATGCTACCTCCGACCCTTAATATAAAAAGTAGTTGACTAATTTGAATAAATTAAGAAAATTAGTTAAGTTAGTTATTTGTAATAAATAGGTGTTGTCTTCTTTATAATACCCTTACTAATCATATGTATTGACTAGAATTTTCATTTAATGGAATTTTTAACATGTGCAACTATTATATGGACTACTTTAAGAAAAAAAGGATACACATGAGAGACAAAATAGATTGAGGTCTTATATTTGGGATCAAGTTAAAAGTCAAAGTAACCCTTATATTAAGAACGGGTAATACAAAGCAAAGATGCTTGACTCATAAATAAATGTATTCATCCAAGGGTAAGACTAGGAATAGGTTGTCAAGGACAAATTCAACTCAAAAATCAAAACATCAAGTTGCGATGTGGCTGTTTTTCTGTATGGTCATCTATAGCTATATTGCAATATCTAACTTTTCGTTCATTTGAATGCACTTTAGGATTAAGTGCCGATGCATTTACGCCACACATTTATACTAGGTGGGAAGGACTAAACTCTAGACTGCTTGGTTAAAAACACAGCAATATTACAAATGCTATAAATATGTTATACTGTGTGGAATTGATTTTTTATGACCTTTTTTTTTCCTTGTCTTACTTCTTCATTACATAACTAAATTGTTTCAGGTGTGAAGCAGAACCTCGCTATTGAGCTTGTTAGGAATATTTGGAATGAAATTCTTCTTCAAGATGAGTCGAGCATGATGAGACTCATAAGAGAACCTTCACAAGTTATATTCAATGCCGCTGAAGTTGGAAATTTTGAGTTTCTAGTAGAGCTTTTGAGCAGCTACCCTGATTTGATGGCGGAAAAGGATAGCAGAAACCGAAGTATAATACACATCGCTGTTTTGTATCGTCATGCTAGTATCTTCAACCTCATACATGAAACAGGTCCAAACATGGACTCTATAGTTTCTTCTGTGGATGTTACTGATAAATGCAATTTATTGCATTTTGCTGCAAAACTAGCACCGCAAAACCGACTTGACTTGTTCTCAGGAGCAGCTTTTCAGATGATGGTTGAGCTATTATGGTTTGAGGTATCTTACCCTTATGGTTTGTGTATGTATGATTTCATGAAGCTGAGAGGCTGTTAGTTCCATAACAAATTCACGTTCTAATGTGGCAGGAAGTGAAGAAGATATTGCGACCATCATTCATGGAGATGAAAAACTCTGAAGGCCTAACTCCTAGAGAATTATTCACCAAAGAGCACAAAAAACTGCTAAAAGAAGCAGAGTCTTGGATGAAGGGAACTGCAAAGTCTTGCATGGTTGTTTCAACACTAATTGCTACGGGAGTATTTTCTGCTGCATTCACCATTCCTGGTGCTAACAACAATGACACAGGAGATCCTAACTATTTGAAGAAGCTACCATTTCAGATATTTGCTGTGTCAGATGCATCTGCATTTATTTCATCCTCAACCTCCATCCTAATCTTCTTGTCTATCCTTATCTCACGGTATGCAGAACAAGATTTTCTCAAGTCACTGCCATCGAAGTTAATATCTGGGCTAATAGCACTGTTCATCTCCATCATCTGCATGATGGTAGCTTTTAGCAGTGCCTTCTTTGTGACATATTATCATGGTCCAAAGTGGGTCCCCTGGCTCATTTCAGTACTTGCATTTGTACCAATACCTCTGTTTTTGTTCCTGCAATTCCCTCTTTGCTTAGATATACTCTATACCAAATACTTCTTCAGGTCTCTTTTCCGACCAAATAATCATATACTGTACTAGACTCTGTAATTCTGTGTATGAATAGAGTACGTTTAGTTGGGTCAAAATGTATTGTATTTTATTACAATAATAGGATGTGCTTATGGCCAAGTTGAAGGAAGATGCAATTCTATGTTAGCGCACATATTTCATTGATCCTTTCCCCAATCTTGAACTTGACTCGATTGAATTATTCTGCTGTACTATAAGGTATAGTTTTTATTAAATTTAGACTGACTAATAATATGAAAAAACTCACAAAACATGTTAAAGTAATACTCCTTCGATCCTTAATATAAGACCTAATTATAGAGTTAATTTTGTTCATAAATATAAGACTTATTTCTCATATTTATTAATTTTTTCTAAATTGCCTTTGTAGATACTCCTTCAACTTAACGAAGTAGAAGAGTGAAAGAGAATATTAAAGAAGATGGTTATAGTGTTTTAAGAAGAAAAACATGTCATATTTCTCATAATTAACGAATTTACCTAACTTCTTTAATCTAATCAAATTAGTTAAATAAGTCTTATATTAAGAATCAGGGGAGTATAAAAATAATTTATGCCTCAGCGTTAAATATAGCCCCTACAAAGCATGGTGTGACTGCAATATCATACTTCATGATAGGGGTAATTTATTTTGACACTTTTATTATTAGTTTTTTCCTTTGGAAAAATAACACAAAAACACTTACTCAAAGCCAACCGTTTATTATTATATATGATTAATATCCTTGAGCTACTCATATATAAAATATTAGGCGTAGATCGTTTTATATTGTATATGCATATTTCATGCGCATATCATAAAATTATACCTGATCAAAAATTATGGTTTTAAATATGCGTATGAGTGTCTCGCTCATAATTTAATTGCGATTATTGTGTGCGTGTGTGTGTAGTTGTGGCCTGAATTAATTATGATCTAAATATGGATATAAAACTGTGACTAACCCTTGATTTGGGAAAGATTATTTTAGACGCACGTGGTTGGCTGAACCATGTGGTTTGATCAAAGGTTAACTAAATTGCCGCTGAACTGACCATGGTTTTTCTTAACACTGATGATTAATTAACAAATAATTTAGTCACGATTTTATCAATAAGTGGTGTGGTCAGTAAGCATTTTGAGATATACGATTCATTTAGTTTGCAAAAGCAAATTGTTACATATCTATGTGTATGCTCGTTAGTGGTTAGTGGTTAGTGGCTATTTAATTAGCTTAATTTGTAACAAAAATAATTGGGGGGACCTATATATAATTACTATTCCGTTAGATCTTCAAATATTAAATCCACCATATGTCTTCCCGATCAAACAGTTTCACAGTTTCATTAAAAATAATTTATTAAAAGTTAAGCAGTACTTAACATGCAAAACAATCCCAAATTCTAAAAACCTACTGCCCCCAGTCGTCAAACTCACGAGTTTAAACAAACTTGTGAGAATGAGATAAACTCGGATTGTAAACTCGAATCGTAAACTCGTAAAAGTTTACTTTTATTAATAAATTGGTATTAAAAGTATATAATCAAATAATTAATATATAAAAAATGAGAATAATTTCATTTAAATATATTTTAAATTTAAATAATTAAAATTATATCCATCAATGATCATAATTTATTACATTCAACAAAGAAATTTCTATAAAATTCATATATAAAGTCACTAAACGGAATCAAATCCAAAAATTTAGCATGAGTTTAAGAGCGAGTTGATATGATTTTGCAAGCTTAAAATGTAAAAACAGTAAACTCGGTAAATAAACTCGTAAGTTTAACTGAGTTTACAGTTATCACGAGTTTAAGAGTAAATTGACACGATTTTGTTGGCTAAAAATGTAAAAACATTAAACTTAGAGAGTCAACTCGTGGGTTTGACAACAATACTTCAATCCTAATTGTAAGACTTTGTTTTTTTTTTAATTGCTCAGAGTATCCTCCTACCCGAACGGTAAGAGACTAATCTCTGAACCCAGAATATGATGTTTAAGGTGCCCAAGTCCCTTTCATTTGGACCAACATTTGTTGGTTATATAAAACCTTGTTTGTAGTCTATAAACAAGTTCTTATAATTAAAAGAAGGTGTAGTATATTGTTGGGCCTTCGGAGAATCCACTCTTGAGAGTTTTTGAATTATTATATACAATAAAATAGAAAAGATTTGTCTTAACCACATGGTACTTCCTTCGATCCTATATATAAGCTTCAAACAACCGAATCAGGTTTAACAGACCAGCAGTTAGAATTAGTTAAAAATAATAAATAGGTCAGAAATACTTTTGTTTCAAATTTGCCCTTATTTATTAAGAGAATAAATGAGAGAGGCAATAAATGAAAAGGTAATAAAAAAGAATATATAGATATAATATTAATAAGAGGGATGGAGCACTAAATACAGTTAACTAAGAATAAAATCATAGAAAAAGTAATAAATATTCATACAAACTAAAAAAATAAAGTTTATATTTTGGACCAAAATTTTTTTTATAAAAAAAATAAGGTTTACATATAGATCAGAAGGAGTATAACATATAAGAATTTTTTTTTTTTTGGGGGGCCGGGGGAAGGGCCCCAGTGAATATGATGTGAAATTAGCGTCCGTCCAATTTGTCATCTTATTTTCCTCATCTTTTTAGTTACGTTCATGCATAAACACAAAGTATGGGATCAACACGATGTTTCGTGTCCATATTGACAGCTTCAAACTCTGTGATGCCTCAAAGTAAATTACACCTAATCACGTATTATAAATTCGAAAAATACTTTTTCCAAAGAATTAGCTCTAAATATTAATTATTCCTCATATATTGTAAAATGTAAATACCTTATGATTTAAGGTTTCATTTATTTTTATAACGACAACTTTAATTTGATTTATTCAGAGTTTTTAAATATTTTTAAGACTTTCTAAAATACGTATTCTTAAGGCTAGTTATTTAATTTTATCCGAGTCATGTCTGAAGTCTTAAATAATGTGTTTCGCCATTGAAAACTAGGCGATATTCAAAATACGGGGCCCCAGAGCCAATTGTCTCTGCTTCTAGAGCCAAATTTTTTTCTAGAGTCAAACTGCTTCTAGAACCAAATTAAACAAGGACAACAGATCAACGGAAATCAAGCTCAGACGCAAAACACATGATCCCCCGTTTCGACCATTCACATCGATTTTGGATGGTTAAATTTTTTTTTATACATTTTAATTAATTTTCTGTTTTAATAGGTGTAGAATTTAAGATAAATATAATCTTACGGCTAATAATTTTTTTTAAAAAAATAAATTTATCATTAAACAAATTTATATAAAAAGTTTAAAATCTAAATCTCTGAATGGTTTAAATTGCATTATACATACAAGCACACATTTCTTAACGAAAGCCGTCTCACTTCAATATCCCTGCGACAATCTGCCTCGAAACGAAATCGGGAATGAGCATACAACCTAATAAAGAGAAGAGAGATTGTACTTCATATTTAGCTTTTTCGTATGGATTTAAGTTTTGCACGAGAAATACAAGAGTTCTTCTGTGTTATACACACATTATATATAGGCTCATTACTTGAGAGGTTCGGGTTCTGCAAGTACCCTTTTGGTAGTTATAACACACACACGCACACACATATTAAAAATATAGCCAGTATGCGAAAGCTTTTACCGGGTAATAGATATCATTGCATGGATACTTGAAACTGATATCGAAAAATAACATTATGGGTTAAGATATAGTTTATTCCTAAAAATTTTCACGCAGGAGTATTCAGAAATTTTGAGGAGTAATGTTGAACCTCCTAAGAAAAGTTTAGTAATATTCCTCTCATCCTTACTTGCATCCCAAGTGGTACTGCCACCTCACCACCCCCCCTCTCTTCCTGGTGAACCACCGTGGATTGCCTCTTGATTATTCTTCTCGCACCCGCACTATGCAGCCCTGTCAGCAAACCTCCCTGATGAGATATTATTAGAGATGCCATCGTAGAAGATGAAGCCGACGACGACGATGATAAAGCTGAAGGCAACGCTGATGACTGAAAATGACGAGCCATTGAAGATGACATAACCATCTGATCGCAAAAATTCATGGGAAGCTCTGAAAACTGCGAGTGCCTTGAAAATCACTTGATGTCGCCGGCTAAGAACCCAGGAAGGATGGTGGTGAAGGGATTTCGCACGAACAATCACCTCAGTGGACGTCGGAATGGACAAAAGGGTACTTGCAAAACCCGAACCTCTCAAATAAGCCACGGCTGTCGTGGTCGCAGGTTGCCGTATCTGACATTTTCTGGGAAATTGAGCTTAGCCTTGTTGCCTCCGAAACGCAGGGTAGCTTCGTGGTATGCCCGGGCAGCCGCCTCCGCCGTGGCTAAAGTGCCAAGCCAGACTCGGGCAGCTTTGAAAGGATCTCTGATTTCAGCTGCCCACTTCCCCCGTGGCCTTTGTCTCACTCCACTATACTTTCTTCTTCCTTCTTCAGAACTCCACTATTCATACACTGCATTTTCCATTTGCACTCTCTCTTCTCTTCAACCTTCTCCTGCAATACGTATTCATTCGCACGAGTTTATCAGCATTCTATAAAAGATCCCGCGTGGTGATACGATAATAAGACAGAATCTTGTGTGAAAGTGATAACTGGTTTGTTGCATTCAATCTTTTTTCTATTGCATTGTGAATGCATTCCCAACATTCTCAACGTTCCTACCTGATGATGTTAAATTAAAGCCCATTAATTAGGAGAGAAATGGGGAAGGGAGGGAGTGCCAAGATGGCAGCATCACGTCCTAGGTGAAAACTTCCGGGCAATATTCAACTCAAATGAAAAAGGGTATGGATATATAGGTATATATGGTATATATATTAGAAGAAAAAGGAGGAGTAACTACAAAGCTGACAAGTTTATGGGCTCAATGAGAGGTGGGATCATCATGGTTTGCGGGAGAAGATCATGCGGGGAGTTGGGATTGGAGTGGCCGGGGTTATTGAAGAAGAAGTGGTGGTGAGAGGATGTGGTGTATTTGCTGGGGAAAAAGCCTTCTGCGTGGTTGGCATTTGAGTGCCACGAGCAGTTGTTGGAGGGTTAGAGCCGACCTGAGTGTTATGGGTGGCTGGCGTAAGAACCCTCTGGGTATTGATGCTTTCAGAATTCATAGTGGAGCTTGGCTTTAATCTGAGGATTATCTCTGAAACCCTTCGGATGAGATATATTAGAAATTTCAAGGAGATGACAAGAAGTGTGTGGGTTAGACACGGCGAGAGGCAAAGTCAGATTGCGGCAATAATATTTCTTTCTTTAGGGCTATGTCGTTTAGGACGTAGAGAGAGAGAGAGAGAGAGAGAGGTTAGGGAAAGGCGATCACTTATAACTATTGCTGATGACAGAGAGAGGAGAGAGAGCGCAGCATACATTGATTTTATGTTATGAAATGCTCACACACATTTTTCTTCTAATTTTCAGGCCTTCAATCCAAGATCACGCTTCACAATGACCACTCAACATTCAAACCTGTTTGGTATTTAAAATATATATATATATATGCAAAAATTAAATATCAGTTTATTTTTTGGGAAAAACAATGGTTATCATTTTGATGAGCGCCATAAACTCATTAGATCAGGATTGTTTATATTTAATTTAAACGGTTTAGATTTAAAATTTTTAATTAATTATTTTTAAACAGAAAAAATATTTCTTTGAAAGAATGAAAATTAAAATATTATCTCTATTTTAGATTCTATACATACTAAAATAATTATTTTAAATAAATAAATAAAAATAAATAAATCTAGACTATCTAAATGAGATATGAATGATTTAGATTTGATGAGTTTAAAATGCTTATCAAAGCGATAAACACTAAAATTAGTTTCGTGAATTAAGCATCCAATCTTCTATCAAGCTTTGTTCGCCCATATTTATTCCTTGGATTCGCATCTTTATGCGTCATGTACGGTACAATAACGCATCAAGTTAATGTTGCTTATTACGCTCATCTTAAAGGTGACAAAAAAATTCACCAATATATCACTACAAAAAAAACAGTTCATTACTAATAAAATTTCATTGACAATATTTGTAATTAAAAAGCATTTTTTTTAAGAATATTCTTGACAGAATTAATAGTTTGAACTTAAACGTATTTTTTTCAAAAAAAAGTTCGTGTAATTAAGATAAATATAAAGGTTAGGGTGTTTTATCCTAATTTGATTTTTCGCTAGCTAGTTACATAATGATATAATGACTTGATAAGAATTACAATTTGATTTTGCAATCTATGTGAATAGTTAGTGAGAAAATTAAAAAATTATTAGAATTCAACTTTGAAATACACAATAGGCAGAAAATTACAATGCTGTGTGTGTGTGTGTGTATATGTGTTTGTGTGTGAATACGCACGAAGCCGTGAAAACCTGAAGTGCGAGCGAGGCAAAGTCAGGGTGGTGCAGTAGTATTAGATTCTTGAGGAGTCTGTCGTTTATTGGCAGTTTCGCACCTCCCTGTACCACGCAGAGAGAGAGAGAGAGCATATGTCACTTTCATTGTCTGCCACGAGTGGCCACGTATTACTACTCAGTAGTCCAATAGTGGGACAACCTTCGAGATTGGCCCTTGCTGGTCATAATTACAAGTACTATTCCCTTTTCAACTCACTTAAATATACTCTGGCCCGGGCCCTTGCCTTGGGAAATCAACCGAGCCCTTCAACTCAAAACCAAAACCAATAAACAAACATTCTATGCACTACATCCAAGTAAGGAAAGCTTTCACAACGTTGTTTTTCTAATTTACAGGCCTTCAATCCAAGATCACGCTTCACAGTTACCACTCGACAACTCAAACCTGTTTGGTATTTAAAATTTATATATATATGCAAAAATTAAAGATCAATTTATTTTTTAAGTAAAACAGTGAATTTAGCTATCAAAATTTGTTCACACAGATTTATCCCATTGCTCCGCATCTTCAGGCGTCAAGTACAATACAATAACGCGTCAAGTTTGTGTTGGTTATGTCGGTCAGCTTAAAATTGCAAAAAAACTCACTAACATATGGATAATAACATATACCATATATATGTATATGAGAAAATGAATAAACATTGAAGTATATATAGAAATTTATTTTCTAATGCATTTTTTAACATATATATATCTGTTTTCCTGAATACAAATGACACAAAAAAACCAAGTATATATATGGTTTCCTAAATCCTATCTGCCTAACTTTTTTACTTATGGGACAATGAGAGCTTATAAAACGAAAAGAGAAAACTAATTTGGACATCCTTCTAGTTTACTTCACTTTTAAATTAAGTCTCTAAGCTTTTTTTCCTTTTTATAGAATCCTTTAACTTTACATCGTTAGATCCATTAGTCTCTCAAATTAAAAACTGTTAAATAAACATTGACAGTGTTACTGTTGCCGTTAACTAGTTTTATTATATATATTTTTTTAATTTCCCCATGGTAAATTTTTCAGATTCATTCTGAACTCAAGTAAGGTGCTATAGTATATGCTCCGTTCCCCAAGCAATCTCTGCCATTTCATGTTCCTCGGTCATCTACAATATCGCATCCGTACTGCCTCCTTTAGATAAAACAATCTGATCGCTATTCACTTCCTTCATATAGTCGTCGAAGAAATGGACTTTCTGGCAAATTATTTTCCTCTCTCCAGCTAACCTTCGTCTAGTTTCCTCTGAAAGCCTTGAGCTCAAAGCCATTTTCTTCTTCTCTCACCTACTTTACAAGGTATTCCATGCTTATTCTATGCTTGCGGGGAAGCAAAGATTTCTCACTCTGCCCAAATTCCAATGAAGTTTTCCATCTCGCTTTGGTGATGAGTTGCGATTTCAAATGGTGAAAATTTTGCTTGATTCTTTGACTTTGTTTATGTATTTTCTGCAGCTAACAGGAATGGTAGTGGTGACTGTAGTTTTCTTGTTTTAGTAGCCTCCTTGAGTTTTCTGGAAAAGAAAAGAATTTTATCAGTTTGATTTAAGCTATGTGAATTTGGGTTCCACTTGTAATTGTGACATGCCCTTTTTTTTCTCGATAAATTCATATTCATTTGAGTTCTGAAAATGGAGTAAAACTGCACAAATTTAGTACTTCTCTCAGCTACGCCTTCGATTAAGATCAACCCATTAATCTAGATTTCTTGAAAGCTCAGGAAAGCGGTGGTTTGAAATCATTCAGCAAAGCTAGTGTTGAAGTTGTGGCTGAGAAGGTCGTTCATCTTTGACAAGCAATCTCTGACTGTTTTGAGGAATCTCTGACTGGAGAAACTCGTCGCCACCAATGAATACTTGTCGAATAAAGATGGAGGATGATCGGAGTTCGAGCTAAGTTCACTTTGCTTGCCGAAAATGGTGCAGAATTTCAATGAGACAAATGAGAAGTAGCCGCCGGTGGATAGATGCAGCCATAATCACTGTAATTGCTTCAATAGCAGAACAAAGGAGGAATGAACGAAGATATTGAGCAATGAACGAAGAACGAACAATGAATTAGGGAGGAGAGTTTTGTTCTGAAACTTTTTGAGGTTACAGGGAAGGAGATAGGTAATGAGAGTTTTAACGCCGTTAGTGTTTAATTAACAGCAGGGTCTAACAAATCTAACTATGTAAAGTTAAAGGATCCAATAAAAAAAAAAAAGGGACTTGATTCAAAACTAAGACAAACTATAAAGACTTTCAAATTAGTTTTTCCAAACGAAAATGTTATACAGTTTGAAATGAAATATCAAATGGGTAAATATTGCAATGTTTCTCCCCCCACGTTCACGGACACGTATATTTGTTAAAGACTTAAAAGTCTATGGCGGCTGGCGCTGGTTGTGACTGAGGGTCGCACAGTAGAATATTTAGAAATTAAGATGGGTGGGCCCCATGCAAAGATCTCCCCATTACAAGAACAAGGGTGGCCGTACGCAACGGCATATTGCGTCCTTTTCAGACCTTACACCCTTTTGTTTTCTAGTATTTTAAATTAGGACTGGAGATAGTATTACAGTTATTTATTGTTTTCAGTTTTAACTAAAAAAGAATTTTGTTATTTCTCCAGAATTGCTAAAAGAAGCAGGGTCTTGGAGTAAGGAAACTACAAAAAGAAATGTTTGGCTAATCCTAGAAATATTTTTAGAAATATTTACAAATTCTTTCACATATTTACCTCGTATACTGTAAAAATATTTTTAAAATTATTGTTTTGTTTTTATCTAGACACCCTCAAAGTCCTGCATGATTGTTTTAACTTTCAACACTGATTGCTGCAGGAATATTTTTTGCTGCATTCACTATTCCCGGTACTAACAAGAACAATACAGGAGATCCTAACTATTTGGAGAAATTCACTATTTCAGATATTCGATACCTCAGATGCATCTGCATATATTGTGAGAGTGTGTAAACATGGCCTGAATATAAAACAAAAATAGGAGAGAGACAAAAGGGCCCGTAAAGCGTCCGTCCGTAATTTGTTATCTTCTCATATTTTGTTGCTTTGTTCATAAACACGAATTATAGGATCAACGGATCGCTTGGTGTCTATATTGACTGCTTCAAATTTTGTGATGCCTCAATGTAAATTCCACTTAATCAAACAATTATATTTAAGTATTATGAATCCAAAAAGTACTCGTTCCAAAGAACTATAGCTCTAAATATTAGTTATTCTTCACCTACAAACAAACCAAGATACATTATAAACTCCGAAGGTTTCATTTATTTTTATAATTAAAGCTTTAATGTCATTGATTCAGAGTTTTTAAATTTTTTAAAGACTACTTATGTTTCAGAGTCATGCATGTTTGAAGTCTTAAATAATGTGTTCCAGTTTCAACATTGAAAACTAAGTCATATTCAAAGTACGGTGCCCACAAGCTAATTATTTCTGTGTTCATAGAACCAAATTAGACAAGGACAATAGATCAATGGAAATCAAGTTCAGACGCAAAGCATAAACACATAATGTTTCATCTCTGCTAGCGAGACACACACACACACACACACACATTCTTCCTAACGAAGCCATCTCACTCCAATGTCTCTGGCACTCCACGGGCCATAATCTGCATGAAAACGAAATCGGGGATGAGCATATACAATCTAATAAAGAGAAGAGAGAAATTGTACGTCATACTTAGCTTTTTCGTTGGGATTGGGAGTAGGTAAAAAGATTTAAGTTTCGGACGAGAAGTAAAAGAGTTCTTGTCAGTTATATATTAAAAATATAGCCAATATGCGAAAGTTTTTGCCAGGTATCAGATATCATTGCGTATATATACTTCAGACTGATATCGAAAAATAATGAAAACAAACCTGACAAGTTTATGGGCTTAATGAGAGGGATCATGGTGTGTGGGAGAAGATCTTGAGGGGGGTTGGGATTGGAGTGGGAGTTCTTGAAAAGGTGGTGGTGTGAGGATGCGGCGTATGTGCCAGGGAAAAAGCCTTCTGCGTGGTTGGCATTTGAGTGCCATTAGCAGTTCTTGAAGAGTTAGAGCCGAGCTGAGTCTGAGTGGGGGGCGTAAGAACCTTCTGGTTATTGATGCTTTCAGAATTCATAGTGGAGCTTGGCTTTAAACTGAGAATCTCTGAGATATAGAGAAATAACCTTGCTCAAGTAGATGACAGAGTTGCCTTGAAGCTTGTTGCAGTAGAGAAGAGGTATTTATAGAGAAGAGGCACTCGGATATTCGACACTAGCTAATTGAAGAATGACTAGACTTTGAAGCCTGACGAGTGGGAGCAAATGCTGGGCCCAGGGAGAGAGGCAAAGTCAGATTGTTGAAGCATGAGATTGCTTGGACATGGGTTCAACTGCTTGTGACCAAAAGATTGTACTGGCAATTAGAGTCTCTGTGTCGTTTATTGGTGCCTCCGGGTGAGAGAGAGAGAGAGAGAGATCGTAAAGGAAAGGAAAGGAAAGGCAAGGCAAGGGCATGCTGATGATGGAGAGGATTTGAGGAGGGGAGGGGGGGAGCAGACATTGATTTTACTGTCTGCAAATGTATTTCTAGTTTTGCCTGCAACAGTAGCCCCACAGAGATGTGACCATTTGCGAGTGACCCTGCTTTAGCAGATCATCGCGTTAACATGGTATTCCCTGCCTCTCTTTTCAACTCACTTATATATAATCTTTTTGGGTTTTGAGAATTGATGGCAGTACTTAGCAGGTCATATTATAAAGTATTCCATTTTTTGTCTCTTTCCAACCCACTCGTATAATTCTTTTTGATTTGAGAATTAAGGGCCCTACTTTAGCGGGGCATATTAACGAGTGTTCCCTTCCTCTCTCTCTTTTTTTGACCAAAACAAGAGTCCATTTTATTAATACTCAAAAAAACAAGGTACACACGCTAATAGCCACTTAAGGCCTGAAAAATAAAAACACTCAAGAAACGCCTAGGAATACAACCTAACACACAAAATTGAAACCAAAAAAAGACAATAACAAGAGCCAAAATAAAACCAAAGAAAGAAAGCAGAAAACCAGATACAAAGCCTTAACCAATACCAGATCTATCTAAGCTGCCAAGACATACAGGTGCACCAGCATTCCGTCAGCCAACTTCCTCATCAACAACCTGATCTGATCCTGCAGTGCAAACAGTGTCAAACCAAGACTCCTCATCCAATAAGAGTTTGCTAAGAGGGGGTGGAGGTTGGGCAAAGCAACCTTCAACTCTCACCCCCGTTAAACTGAGACTGCCAACCAATCTGCAGCCTTATTTCTTGATCTAGAGATAAGATCAAAACCAGTGTCTGTATCAGAACTCAAACGTGCAATTATGTCTTCAACTACAACTTGTGACTGCCACTCACAGTATGCACCGGTACCATTTTTCACCGCCTTGAATAGGACCTCACAATCAATCTCAATGAGGAATTTGCCATTGCCATACATCCGTATCAAGTCCAATGCTTTCCTGACAGCAAGAGCTTCTGAAATAAAAGCAGAAGAAGCTTGTACTTGTTCAGCAAAAACCTGTAAGACCTTGCCATTTTCGCTCCTGAAACTTATTCCTATTCCTGCTTTTCCAGATTTAGCCATGAAAGAACCATCTACATTTACCTTAATAATTCCAGCACCAGGTGCATTCCACTTTTCCAGGGTTCTCATAGCAGCATTTGACTCGTTCTCCCTCAACCATCCTCTGGCAATCCAGAATTCATTAATTAAAGAGATAGCATTCCTCAACGTTTTTCCTGGTTCTATCTCAACATCCTGGAAGACAACACTACATCTACTCTTCCACACATGCCAGCAGATAGAAGCAAGCAAAGCCTTTTGGAAATAATTGCCTTTTCTGCCTTCACCTAGTATCAGCCAAAACCACTTATCAAATATGGAAATTCTCCTTTCATTCACCATAACTCCAATGGGCGAGCCATACCAAACCTTCTTTACCCAGTCACAGAGAAGAAGACAATGCTCCACTGTTTCATCACATCTTTCGCAAATTTTGGATACTAGGTCCTTACAACACTTTCTCCTGAATAAATTCTTAGCTGTAGCTAGGCCACCATGTATTGCTCTCCAAATAAAATGTTGAATTTTTGGAGGAACTTTAAGTTTCTAAATCTCACTCCAAAGTCCCTCCGGTATCACATAGGAAGTTTTAGGTCTCATTCTCCTTGAAACACTCTTGCCATTCTTCAACTCAGCATATCCAGACCTCACAAAATAGTTGCCATTCTTGTTGCCTAACCAAACTAGAGTATCCCCTCTCTCCAATGAAGATAAAGGGATTTGTGATATTTTCTGGACCAGTTCAAAATTAAACATATCACAAAGGAGTTCCTTCTTCCACTGGCCATCTTCTATGAGGTCACTTACCAACATTTCCATATCAACAGAGTTATTTCCTCCAAGGTACTTCAGAGCACATTCCCCCACCCATCTGTCCTCCTAAACCCTCACCTTCCTACCATTTCCAATTCTCCATGCTAAATTCTATTTCAGAAACTCTCTTCCTTCTAAAATGCTAGACCAACCCCATGAGGCTCTCCCCCCCTTGCTAGCATTTAGAAAATCAGAATGAAGAAAGTAGAGACCCTTCAGCATTTTAGCCCATAAAGCCTCAGGATTCTGAATTAATCTCCACGCAGTCTTTGCTAACATGGCTAGATTAAAATGTGCAAAGTCTCTGAATCCTAAGCCACCTTTCTTCTTCTGCAACGTCATGATGTTCCATGCTTTCCAGTGGATCCCATCTTCTTCCAAGCCCTTCCCCCACCAGAATTTAGAGATAAACCTATCAAACTCTTTGCAAGTTTTCATAGGCATTTTGAAACAAGTCATGGGATAAACAGGAACCGTATTAGCTACAACCTTAATCAATACTTCCTTTCCAGCCTGAGTAAGGTATTTCTATTTCCATCCTTGTATCTTCTTTATCATCTTTTCGCGATTGAAGGCAAGTGACTCAGCCTTTGACTTGCTCCAAATAATAGGGAGGCCAAGATATTTCCCTGGATCTCTGGTTTCTTTTATTTCTAGCCACCTACAAACACGGTTTCTTCTCTTTTCATCAGTGTTTGCAGAAAAATAAATTCTAGATTTTTCCAGATTAACTAATTGACCAGAAGCATTTCCATATACTGCAAAAATCTTCTTTAACCTTCTGCAGTTTTTCCGTAAGGCCTTCATAAAAAACAAAGAGTCATATGCAAAAAGACAATGTGATAGAATTAGACAGGAGTGGCTCAACTTAATGCCTTCTAGGTAGCCTCTTTCCACATTCTTCTTAATCATACTAGATAACACGTCTGCAATCAAGATGAAGAGATAAGGTGAGAGAGGGTCACCTTGTCTTATTCCCCTTTTTGGAGTCACCTCTGCAATTCTTTTCCCAGACAGCATAATAGAATACCTCACTGATCTGACACAACTCATGATGCATGCAACCTATCTTGAGTCGAAACCCAACTTCAACAAAAGATGCTCAAGAAAATCCCATTCAATTCTGTCATAGGCTTTACTCATATCCATTTTCAAGGCAAACTCAAATTTATTGACTCCCCTCTTTCTTTTCAAATAGTGGAATGCCTCATGTGCCAAAACAATGTTATCATGAATTATTCTTCCTTCAACAAAAGCACACTGGTTCTCAGAAATTATCCTCGGCATCAAAGACTTCATTTTATTTGTCAAGACCTTTGAAAGCAATTTATAACAATAATTACAAAGACTTATAGGTCTATATTGAGTGACAACTTCAGGTTTATCAGTCTTTGGAATCATCACCAAATCAGTGGTGTTCACAGGATCAATCAGAAGACCATTTTCAACACAATTTTTCACCAATTCAAAGATCTTGTCACCTACAGTTTCCCAAGAACAGTGATAGAATTGCCCAATAAAACCATCAGGACTAGGGGCTTTCCTCCCTCCCATCTGGAAACAAGCTGCCTTGACTTCTTCTTTAGCGACAGCTCTCATTAAGCGCATATTATCAGCTTCTGTAATTTTGCAATCAACATAGCTGATTGCCTAAGAGAAGTTTCACTCACCAAAATTTGTGAACAGACTTCCCCTCCTCCAACCATCTCCCACTTTCATTTTCAATCTCAGGATTTTATTTCTTGCCTTGTGCTGGATAGTCGTGAGATGAAAGAATTTTGTATTCCCATCCTCTTCTTTTAACCGTTTAATTCTAGATCTCTAATGCCAATATTTTTCTTCCAGTCTCCATACCTCTTCCATTTCACGGGAAATAGCCTCTTTCTGTATCAGAATTTCCTCAGTCAACATCTGATTATTACATTCTTCCAGCTTACTCATCAAAACTTCAATTCTTTTCCTATTATTAGGAAAGGCTTTTCTGCTCTATGATCTCAAAGCCTTGCTACAATTTACCAGTTTTGCAGCCACTTCATCTGCAACATTGCTATTTTGGTATTTATCAGAATTCCAGCTTCTACAAACCACCCCATCATATTCCTCATGCTTACACCAATAAGTTTCAAATCTGAAAAGTCTGGGACTTTTTTCCTATTGGTAATTCAGGTCCACCACTAATAAATGATGATCTGATCCTATAGGTTCACAGTGAAAGACCATTGCTTTTGGAAATTTTTCTCTCATTTCACCATTTCCAAAAACTCTGTCTATTCTTTCTTTGATATTGTTCACTCCTATTCTACCATTAGCCCAGGTGAATCTTGAACCTTTAAATTCTAAATCCAGAAATTCACAGTCACTGATCATTTTATGGAATCTTAGAATCTTCCTAGCAGCTCTTGGATTTCCCCCCATTTTCTCATTCTGATTCAGAATTTCATTGAAATCTCCAGCACACAACCAGGAGCCGTTTATAGAAGTAGCCAAGCTCGCCAATCTGTCCCAAACCCGAGACCTCTCTGCTTCTTTTGGGGGTCCATAAACCAGCGTAAGGAAATAAGGTGCATCTTCACTTGTGCAAGAGATCCTAGCATGAATAATGTTTGAACTGCCAGATATAAGATCAATTTGCAATTCATCCATCCACCAGACCGCCAGTCCACCACTTCTACCTCTAGGATCCATATAGAATTCACTATGAAAGCCAAGCTTCTTCTTAATTCTTTTTAAGTAACTCTGATGCTTTTTTGTTTCCATTAGGAACACTAAAGAAGGTCTATATTTAGTGCAAACCTCCTTTAGATTCCTTACTGCCAGGGAAGCACCAAGACCCTGGCAATTCCAAGTGATGAAGATCATGGCTCTCTGGTGACTGATTGTGGCCAGTCACCAGAACCGTTAACAGGATGTTGAGTATCTTCCCTTACATTCAACTGGGAAGAAAAGTCAAAATTCAGCAATGAACACTCTCCATTTCCTCTTTTCTGTCTTATGCTTTTTTTAACAGCCCTGATACTTCTTTTCACTTCCTTCTTCTTGACATGACCATGAATGGGGTTCTATGGTTCTACCACATTTTCAAAACATAGCTTTCTTCTCTTTTTATTATTATTTTCTTCTATGTCATCGCCCCTTCTTTTCAAACCAAAATTCATTAGTCCAAGGGTGACTTCAGCCATTGGTGATATACTTCCAAAAACGACCAAAGCTTTAGAAAAATCTTCCTTCATAGAAACCGGAGAGAGATTCTCCTTATCCACTGAGTTGCTATTTCTATTGATCATAATTGTTCTATTACCTTTTGATCTACATAGATTGCCCTCATTAGACTCCTTCTTATTCTTTTCTTCAGAATTTTCTTGTTCAACTTTTGATGGTAGCAAATTTTTTCCTTTCAGAGCATTCCCCTCGAATTCCTTTGATTCATGAACACAATTATCACATTGCTGTTTATTCTCCAGAGTCACTTCCTCCTCTTTTCCTCTTTTATCATTTATCTGATTACATTGTCCGGTCAGCCTTCGTCTTTCCTTCCCCTGCTTCTCAGTGTATTGTTTATAACCATCAGCTTCCTCCCAGTTAGATTTAAGAACTCTAATGGCATCAGTATTTTTCCTAGCAGCTTGAGTACTCAACCAGGACCCATACTTAGCTGAGAGGTTTCCATCATTTTCTTTTGAGAAACTACAATATCTCAAATCATGTCCAATTCTGCCGCATGCAAAACAAAAATTCTGTAGACGTTCATATCGCGCCTTGATCCAAATAGGATCCTTCTTTGTTCTAGGAGCCCACATTCCAGTTACCAAAGGTTTCCTTAGATCCACAATGACTCTCACACATAAAAAACTTCTTGTCTAGGCCTTCTGTCATTGGATCCTCGACCATTGTAACTTCACCTATCAGACTTCCTAATTTCACACATTATCAATATCCATTGCTGCACGAGGTAGATCGTGAAATTGAATCTAGAATGGACAAAAATCAAAATCTACTTGCTAAACACCGTCTCATCATCCCAGCACTGGATGTTCAGTAACAAACCATTGATCGACCACGATCGACCTCTCAGAATTCTCTCGTAATCATCTCTCCTACAGAACTCGAAGATAAAATCCTTATGATCCACTTCAACTATCTCAAGGTCCTCATTCTTCTGAAGATTCCATCCTTTCCAAATCATCTGGATGTAGTTGCTGGATTTAAATTCTTTTTCGACATGATCTTTCCAACCAGAGCACCACCAATCAATCTATGGTCTTCATTCTTTTCCAGATAAGATCCACCACAAATTCATCGGGATTCTCTTCATACAGTTATCACGACGCTTCTCACCAAATTCCATCTCCATCTCCACCTCTCCTCGTCCCTCTGAAACTTCTTTCCTCACTATTTTTCGTGTTACAATGTGTAACAGAGAAAACACTCTTTCTTCGCTTGGTCACAGTGGGCAACGAAGTTCACTCAGATCAGTCTCTCACTATCACACAACACGACGGATTCAGGATTCACAAGCGAAATCGATGATAATCGCCGTAACGAACTCTCACGTGGAGAGAGAAAATGCTCCCACTCAGGAGAGAGAACTAACCTTCCCTTCCTCTCTTTTGAACTCATTTATATATAATTTCTTTTGTTTTGAGAATTAATGGCCCTACTTAGTAGGTCATATTATAAAGCATTCCCTTTCTTCTCTTTAATTTTCTACTCGCTTATATGTAATCTTTAGTTTTGAGAATTAATGGCCCTACTTAGCAGGTCGTCATATTATAAAGCATTCCCTTCCTCTCTTTTCAAGTCATTTATATATAAGTTTTGTCTTGAGAATTAGTGGCCCTACTTAGCAGGTCATATTATAAAGCATTCCCTTCCTCTCTTTTCAACTCATTTATATATGATCTTTTTTGTTGAGAATCAATGGCCCTACTTAGCAGGTCATATCATAAAGTATTCCCTTCCTCCCTTTTAAGCTCACACTTATATATAATCTTTTTTGTTTTGAGGATTAATGGCCCTACCATGCAGATCATATTATAAAGCATTCCGTTTCCTCTCTTTTTCCCCTCACTTGTATATAATCTTTATGTTGTGAGGATTAGTGGCCCTACTTAGCAGGTCATCACAGAATTCCCTTTCCTCTCTTTTCAACTCACTTATATATAATCTTTTATTTCAGTAATGGCTTTATGACTTTCTCCCAAAAAAAAAAGTTGAAGGAAAAGGCAATTCTATGTTAACACATATATTTCATTGATACTTTTCCCCAATCTTGAACTTGACTAACGATTGAATTATTCTGCTGTACTATAAGTTATAGTTTTTATTAAATTTAGACTGACTAATAATATGAAAAAACCCACAAAACATGTTAAAGTAATATAAAATAATTTATGCCTCAGCGTTAAATATAGCCCCTACAAAGCATGATGTGACTGCAATATCATACTTCATGATAGGTGTAATTTATTTTGACACTTTTATTATTAGTTTTTTCCTTTGGAAAATAACACAAAAAAAATTACTCAAAGCCAACCGTTTGTTATTATATATGATTAATATCCTTGAGCCACTTATATATAAAATATTAAGCGTAGATCGTTTTATATTGCATATGCAAATTTCATGCGCATATCATGAAATTATACCTGATAAAAAATAATGGTTTAAAATATGCGTATGAGTGGCTCCCTCATAATTTAACTGCGATTATTGTGTGCTAGTGTGTGTAGTTGTGGCCTGAATTAATTATGATCTAAATATGGATATAAAACTGGGACTAACCCGTGATTTGGGGAAGATTATTTTAGACGCACGTGGCTGGCCGAACCATATGTGGCTTAATCAATGGTTAACAAAATTGCCGTTGAACTAACCATGATTTTTCATAACCCTGGTGATTAACATGTAATTTAGTCACGATAAGTGGTGTGGTCAATAAGTATATTGTGATATACGGTTCTTTTAGTTTGCAAAAGCAAATTGTTACATATCTATGTGTATGCTGGCTAGTGGTTAGTGGCTATTTAATTAGCTTAATTTGTAACAAAAATAATTGGGGGGGGGCCTATATATAATTACTATTCCGTTAGATCTTCAAATATTAAATCCGCCATATGTCTTGCCAAGGATCAAACAATTTCACAGTTTCATTAAAAAGATTTATTAAAAGCTAAGCAGTACTTAACATGCAAAACAATCCCAAAGTATAAAAACCTAATACTTCCAATTCTAATTATAAGACCTTATTTTTTGTTGTTGCTCATAGTATTCTCCCACTTGAACGGTAAGAGACTAATCTCTGAACCCAAGACATGATATTTAAAGTGCTCAAATCCCTTTCACTTGGACCAACACTTGTTGATTATATAACATCTTATTTGTGGTCTATAAACGAGTTCTTATAATTAAGAGATGAGCTAATATATTGTAGGGCCCTCTGAGAATCCACTCTCTCGAGAGTTTTTGAATTATTATATATAATAAAATAGAAAAGTTGTGTCTTAACCTACATGGTATTTCCTCTGATCCTATATATAAGCTTCAAATAACCGAATCACGTTTAACAGACTAGCAGTTAAAATTAGTTAAAAATAATAAATAGGTTAGAAATACTTTTGTTTTAAATTTGCCATTATTTATTAAGAGAGTAAATGAGAGAGGCAATAAATGAAAAGGTAATGAAAAAGAATATATAGAGATAATATTAATAAGGGAGATGAAGCATTAAATACAGTCAATTAAGGATACAATCATAAAAAAGTAATAAATGTTTATACAAACTAAAAAATAAAGTTTATATTTTGAACTAAATTTTTTTTAAAAGTAAAGTTTATATATAAGATCGGAGGAGTATAACATATAAAACAATTTTTTCGTTCTTTTTTTGGGGCCAGTGAATATGATGTGAAATTAGCGTCCGTCCAAGTTGTCATCTTAATTATTTTCCTCATCTGTTTAGTTACGTTCATGAATAAACACAAAATATGGGTTCAACACCATGTTTCGTGTCCATATTGACAGCTTCGAACTTTGTGATGCCTCAAAGTAAATTACACCTAATCAAACAACTATATTCAAGTATTATAAATTCTAAAAATACTTTTTCCAAAGAATTAGCTCTAAATATTAATTATTCCTCATATATTGTAAAATGTAAATACCTGATTATTTAAGGTTTTATTTATTTTTATAACTACAACTTTAATCTGATTTATTCAAAGTTTTTAAATATTTTTAAGGCTTTCTAAAATACGTATTCTTACGGCTAGTTATTAAAGTTTATCCGAGTCATGCTTGAAGTCTTAAATAATGTGTTTCGATATTGAAAACTAGGCGACATTCAAAATACGGGGCCCAAGAGCCAACTGTCTCTGCTTGGAGAACCAAATTTTTCTTTGGTCAAACTGCTTCTACAACCAAATTAAACACGGACAATAGGTCAACGGAAATCAAGCTCAGACGCAAAACACATGATCCCTGTTTCGACCATTCACATCGATTTTGGGCAGTTAAATTTTTTTAATATAAATTTTAATTAATTTTCTGTTTTAATCATTAAAATATTGTATATAAAAAAATTTTAAATCTAAACTTTTAAATGGTTTAAATTGCATTATAAACACAAGCACACATTTCCTAACGAAAGCCATCTCACTTCAATATCCCTGAGACAATCTGCATATTATATTTATAAGTTTTCCACGAGAAATACAAGAGTTCTTCTTAGTGTTCTACACAAGCACACATATTATATATGCTCATTACTTGAGAGGTTCGGGTTCTGCAAGTACCCCTTTGTTAGTTATAATACGTGTGTGTGTGTTAGTTAAAGATATAGCCAGTATGCGAAAGCTTCTACAAGGTAACAGATAGCATTGCATGTATACTTGGAACTGATATCGAAAAATAACATTATACTCCTCCGGTTCTTAATATAAGACCTATTTAACTAATTTAATTATATCAAAAAATTGGATAAGTTAGTTAATTATAAGAAATATGACATATTTTTCCTAAAATACCATAATTATCTTCCTTAATATCCTCTCTTCTTCTTCTATTTGATTATGGTTGAGGTAATATTTATAAGGATAATTTAGGAAAAAAGTGATAGATATGATAAATAGGTCTTATATTTAAAACTAAAATTAACTTAACAATTAGGTCATATATTAAGAACCGGAGAAGTAATTTTTTCCTAAAAATTTTCATAGAGGAGTATTCAGAAATTTTTTGAGGAGTAATATTGCACCCCCAAAAAAAAAAAACTTAGTAATATTGCCCTCATCCTTACTTGCATCCCAGGTGGCACTGCCACCTCAACACCCCCCCCCCCCCAAAAAAAACCGGGGTGAACCACCGTGGATTGCCTCTTGATTCTTCTCGCACCTACACTATGCAGCCCTGTCAGGAAACCTCCCTGATGAGATATTATTAGAGATGCCATCGTAGAAGATGAAGCCGACGACGACGATGATAAAGCTGACGACAACGCTGATGACTGAAAATGACGAGCCATTGAAGATGACATAACCATCTGATCGCAAACATTCATGGGAAGCTCTGAAAACTACGTGTGCCTATGAAAATCACTAGCTGTCGCCGGCTAAGAACCAAGGAAGGATGGTGGTGAAGGGATTTGGCATGAACAATCACCTCAGTGGACGTCGGAATGGACAAAAGGGTACTTGCAAAACCCGAACCTCTCAAATAAGCCACGGCCGTCGTGGTCCCAGGTTGCCGTATCTGACATTTTCTGCGAAATTGAGCTTAGCCTTGTTGCCTCCGAAACGCAGGGTAGCTTCGTGGTATGCCCGGGCAGTCTCCTTCGCCGTGTCGAAAGTGCCAAGCCAGACTCGGCAGCTTTGAAAGGATCTCTGATTTCAGCTGCCCACTTCCCCCATGGCCTTTGTCTCACTCAACTATACTTTCTTCTTCCTTCTTCAGAATTCCACTATTCATACACTGCATTTCCCATATGCACCCTCTCTTCTCTTGAACTTTCTCCTGCAACTTTACGTATTGTTCGCACGAGCTTATCAGCATTCCATAAAAGATCCTGCGCGGTGATACAATAATAAGACAGAATCTCGTGTGAAAGTAGTGATACATGGTTTGTTGCATTCAATCTTTTTTCTATTGCATTGTGAATGCATTCCCAACATTCTCAACGTTCCTACCCGATGATGTTAAAGCTCATCAGGAGAGAGATGGGAAAGGGAGGGAGTGCCGAGATGGCAGTATCACGTCCTAGGTGAAAACTTCTGGGGCAAAACTGGAGCTTAACGTTAAGATTATTCAACTCAATGAAAGATATATAGGTATCTATGGTTTATATATTGGAAGAAAAAGGAGGAGTAACTACGAAGCTGACAGGTTTATGGGCTCAATGAGAGGTGGGAGTGGGATCATCATGGTTTGCTGGAGAAGATCATGCGGGGGGTTGGGATCGGAGTGGCAGGCCTTATTGAAGGAGAAGTGGTGGTGAGAGGATATGGCGTATTTGCTGGGGAAAAAACCTGCTGCGTGGTTGGCATTTGAGTGCCATTAGCAGTTGCCGGAGGTTTACAGCTGACCTGAGCGTGATGAGTGGGGGGCGTAAGAACCCTCTGGGTATTAATGCGTTCAGACTTCATAGTGGAGCTTGCCTTTAATCTGAGGATCACCTCTGAAACCCTTTGGATGAGATATAGAAATTTCAAGGAGATGACAGGATGGGTGTGGGTTAGACACGGCGAGAGAGGCAAAGTCAGATTGTGGCAATAATATTTCTTTCTCTAGGACTCTGTCGATGACGACGTGCATAGAGTGAGAGAGAGAGAGAGATCTGAAAGGAAAGGCAACTCACTTATATTTAATGCTGATACACAGAGAGAGGAGAGGAGAGAGAGCATCCATTGATTTTATGCATTTTTTTTTAAAAAATTGTAATAAGGTGCCATTTAAGAGGATTAAATTAAAAAAATCCCTTAAAATATTAAATTAATATGAAGGACTTTATTACAAGAGATTTTATTTGTTTAGTTACCAAGGTATTAGTAACATATTTTTTCAGTACATCACAAAAATGTAATGTATAAATTGTCAATATCCTCCACGATAGTTGTTAATTATTACACCTCAACTTGTTAATGATTACACTTTCAGTTGTCAATAGAGGTGGAGCCCGGCCCTACAGGGTCGACTCTGTAGGGCTAGCCGGCTTAAAAAGGTTGGCCCTACAACACCAAAATTTAGAAAAATATTCCAATTTGTTAGGCTCAGCCCTTTAACTAACGGGCTCAGGGCCGGCTCATGGGTTTTCGGCCCATTTTTAAAAAAAAGCTATTTTCATATTTCTCACATTTTTTATAAAAAAAGGAAAATAAACCAATGAAATTATTAATAAAAGAAAGAAATATGAATAAAATTAAGTCACAAATATAAATATCATCATATATAAATATCCATTAACATCTAAAACATTCATTAACAAAATAACAGCATCCAAAAGTTTCATCTACAGTGCAAATGTGTAATAAATAAATATTATTATTAATATTTTGAAACTTCATCATCACCATAATCAATTACTCTTCTTCACAAGTGTGTGTGTATATATACATGCTTTTCTTTCGTAACAAAAATATCAAGTTTTTCTTCTTTATAGGAATTTCACTTTTAAATTTTATAGTCTAGCTATTATTTTACTTTAATCTGAGAAACACTATTATTGAAACTCATAAATTTCTAATTCAAATTATAGAATCACAAGTTATATAAGTATAAAAATACTCCCTTATCAAATATATATAGTTTAAAAATATCAACACATATAATATAAATCAAATTATTATTAAAGTTCATATTAACCCATTTTTTTAAAAATTTAATTGACCAAATTATTGTCTAAAACTAAATAAATCAAACCATTCTGTAAAATTTAATTTTAAAATAATAATAATAACTAAATATTTGAAATATCATTAACAATGTAAAAAATTAATAATATTATAATTACACAATAAAAATTAAAAAATAAAAAATAATAATAAAAGGGTCTAAACAGGCTAGCCCTTGGCTCTATAGGGCCAGTTTTTTTAAGCTTTCGGCCTTGTAGGGCTAACCTTGTAGGACTTGTTTTCTATTTGAGGGAGAAAACTTTAAACATGGCCCTCATAATTTTTGAGCCTAAACAGGCTGACTCAACGGGCTCTATTTGTTTTCCCAACTAATTGTCAATGCATATTTAAAAGAAAAAAAGATAAGGATAATTTGATAATTAGACAAATAAAATCTCTTATAATGAGGTTTGTCAGGACTTCATATTAATTTGATAATTTTTTTAAAAAATTTTGTATTTAATTTTGTTAGATGAGATCTTATTACAATTTTTTCTATTTTCTTTTGTTTCGAGAATAATAATGATACCACCGAGTTTTCTCGCTCTTCTAACTCAATTATACTTTTTCCTGTTTTGAGAATAACGGGTTTCCTCTCTTTTCAACTCACTCATGTATATAATCTCTCGTCTTTTCGGCCTCAGCCATTCCCTTACATAATCAACTAAAACCAATAAAATAAACAAGTCCGATCCATACACCCAGCAACAGGAGAGAGAGGAGAGAGAGGAGATAGAGAGAGAAAAATCCGAAAGAAAGGAAAATGATCACCCCCACCTTTATCACTTGTGTTTCGTATCTAAAATATATATATGCAAAAATTAAAGATCAATTTATTTTTTTGGTAAAACCAGTGAATTAAGCGTCCAATCTTCCATCAAGCTTTGTTCATACATATTTATACCTTTGATCCGCATCTTCATGCGTCATGTACGATACAATAACGCATCAAGTTAGTGCTGGTTATTATACGGTCATCTTAAAGTGCATTTGTGCAGAAGTGACAAAAAATTCACTTATATATCACTATAAACAAACAGCTCATTACTAATGAAAAATTGTCGGCAGAAAATTATTTCACTGTTAATTTCTGCTAGTAATTTCATTGTCAATATTTTTAATTAACAAGTATTTTTTATAATATTTTTAATGAAATTAACAGTTTGAACTTAAATGTATCTTTTCATGTAACTAAGGTAAATGCAAAGAAGGTCAGAGTGTTTTATTGTCTGCCAGCGGTGGCCACGTATTCCTGACTTGTTTTGGATGCAACAGCAGTCCAATTGTGGGACAACCTTTGAGATGGGCCCTTGCAGGTGGGATTTACAAGTATTATTCCCTTGTCCTCTTTTTTCAACTCACGCGTGTATAAGCTTTTTGGTCTTCGGCCTCGACCATTGCCTTAGAAAATCAACCGAACCCATCAAATCAAAACCAATAAAAGAAACAAATCCGATCCATTCACCTAGCAAAAGGGGAGATGAGATAGAGAGACAGAGAGAGAGAGAGAGAGAAATCTGAAAGAAAGCGATCGGATCCAAGTGGCCTGAAAATAAACCCCCAACCCTTCAAAAAAAATTATATTTCTTTTATCCTAAATACAAGACCCATTTTGTAATGTAATTTATACTATAGAAAGAGTTTTATATTTAGGACCGGAAGAATATACACTACATCCAAGTAAGGAAAGCATTCACGACATTGTTCTTCTAATTTACGCCTTTTTCAGCTGAACAATTCAATCGTGTTTGATCCGCATCTTCATGCGTCATGTACAATACAATAACGCATCAAGTTTATGTTGGTTATTACGGTCAGCTTAAAGTGACAAAAATCTCACTAACATATGGATATATAACATGCCAATATATATATATATATATGAGAAAATAAATGAACGTTGAAGCAGGGTCTTAGATGAAGGGAATTGCGAAGTCCTGCATGGTTATTTCAACTTTCAACAATGATTGTTACAGAAGTATTTTCCGCTGCATTTACCATTCCTAGTGCTAACAACAATGACTGAGGAGATCCTAACTATTTGGAGAAAAGATATTCGGCTCTGTCAACTGCATCTGCATTTATTTCATCCTAATCTTCTTATCCATCCTTATGTCACGTTATGCAGAACAAGATTTTCTCAGGTCATTGCCATTGAAGTTGATATCTGGGCTAATAATACTATCTATCTCGGTCTTCAGCAAGATGATAGCTTTTAGCAGTGGCTTCTTTGTAACATATTATCATGCTCTAAAGTAAGTCCCCAGGCTCATTTCAGCACTTGCATTTGTACCTATACCTTTGTTTTTGTTCCTGCAATTCCCTTTTTGCTTAAATATACTCTATACCAAATACTTCTGTAGGTCTCTTTTCCGACCAAATAATCATATACTTTACTAGACTCGCTAATTCTGTGTATGAACAGAGTATGTTTAGTTTGGTCAAAATGTATCGTATTTTATTGCAATATATGTTCTCATGGCCAAGTTGAAGGGAAACGCAATTCTATGTTAAGATAAATATTTCATTGATCTTTTTTCCCAATCTTGAATTTGATGAACGATTGAATTATTCTGTTGTACTATAAGCCAAAGTTTTTATTAAATTTAGACTAACTAATAGTATAAGAAAAAAAAACTCACGAAAGCTGCATGTCAAAGTAATATACAAATAATTTATTTTAACACTTTTATTATTGGTTTTTCCTCCTTTTGAATACTCCAAAATAACACAAAAAAACTTACTCAAAATTAAATCTAACTGGTTGTTATTATGATTAATATGCTTAAGCTACTTATGTATAAAATATAATATATATATATATATATATTAAGCGCAGATCGTTTTATATATTATTAATTTTTTATGCTTTTGTTTGTTACATATATGTGCATATTTGTATATGTATGTAAGTTTCATGCGCATATCATAAAATTATACCTGATCAAAAATTATGGTTGAACTATAATTTAACCACGGTTTTAAATATGCATACGGCTGGCTCGCTCATAATTTAGCTGAGATTATTGTGAGAGTCTGCAGTCATGGCCCGAATATAAAACAAAAATAAGAGAGAGACAAAAGTGTTTGGCGGTAGCACCTAAATTCTCCAAAAGTCTAAGGAATCTTCCAGCTCCTTTGTAATGCTATGCAAATCTTGTTGATAGTAACACCTGCAGAGAAATGATAAATCCGAGTTGTATCCCATAGATACTGTCTTTAGGATTAAACAAATTCTTTCTATAAGAACACGGTGAGTAAAACAGCGAAAGATAAAAGAACTTGGTAAGGCAGAATACTAAAGGAGGGAAGAGAGTTACCTGAAAGCTCAGAGCATGGCAGTACCCTTTGAACTTCAGTCTCATGCCTATTTTATAGGCTGCAGATCTCAATACCATTGGGCACATTTAAACACACTTAATAACAATTAATTTATAATTAAATGAGCAGTTTCAAGTAGTAATAACTTGTTTAATGACTATTTAAGATGAATAAAATCTTTGATTACAAATATTGAGGAGATATAATTATAATTAAAATTTAGATAGATATTTCCAATAAAGTGTTCAGTGCTGCACTTGACTCATGCACAAGAGGTGAGGTGAAGTTGCTGGGTTTGTCTCTGGTGGCTTGTTGTGCATGCAAGCTCACTTTTCCTCTTGGCTCATTTAAGATCACTTATTACCTGAACTCCCACAATCCCAAACAATGTGAGACTCTTCTTTTGACACACCAACACACCAACACACACTTCTTTTGATATTTTGCATCTGCATTTATTTCATCCTAATCTTCTTATCCATCCTTATCTCACGTTATGCAGAACAAGATTTTCTCAAGTCATTGCCGTTGAAGTTGATATCTGGGCTAATAGCACTATCTATCAGAAAGATGATAGCTTTTAGCAATGGCTTCTTTGTAACATATTATCATGCTCTAAAGTAAGTCCCCTGGCTCATTTTAGTACTTGCATTTGTACCAAGACCTTTGTTTTTGTTCCTGCAATTCCCTCTTTGCTTAAATATACTCTATGCCAAATACTTCTGTAGGTCTCTTTTCCGACCAAATAATGATATACTACCTCTGGTCCTTCATATAGAATCTCATTTAACTTTTATTTTGGTTCTAAATATAAGACCCTAATCCACTTTGTCTCTAATATTTATGTATTTTTTTTTCAAGATAGTCCTTCTAACAATAGTAGTTAGCCAATACACTTGATTAGCAAGGGTATTTTAGGAAAAAACACATATTTATGACAAATAACTAATTTTTCTTCTTTTCTTAATCTCCTCAAATTAGTCAACTAGTTCTTATAATTAGAACTGGAGGTAGTACTTTACTAGACTCTCTAATTCTAGTTCTGTGTATGAATGGAATATGTTTAGTTTAGTCAAAATGTATCGTATTTTATTGCAATATATGTTCTCATGGCCAAGTTGAAGGAAAACGCAATTCTATGTTAAGATAAATATTTCATTGATCTTTTTCCCCCAATCCTCAATTTGATTAACGATTGAATTATTCCGTTGTACTATAAGCTAAATTTTTTTATTAAATTTAGACTAACTAATAGTACGAAAAAAACTAACAAAAGCTGCATGTTAAAGTAATATACAAATAATTTATGCCGCAGCGTTAAATATAGCCGCTACAAAGCATATTTTAACTGCCATATCATACTTCATGGTAGGCGTAATTTATTTTAACACTTTTATTATTGGTTTTTTTTTAAATAGCACCAAAAAAAAAAACTTACTCAAAATTGAAGCCCACTGTTTGTTATTATCATTAATATGCTTAAGCCACTTATATTTAAAATATAATATATATCTATCTATTAAGCGCAGATCGTTTTATATATTATTAATTTTTCATGCTTTTGTTTGTTATATATGTGTGTGTATTTGTATATGTATGTATGTTTCATGCGCATAGCATAAGATTATACCTGATCAAAAATTATGGTTGAACCATAATTTAACCACGGTTTTAAATATGCATATGGATCGCTAGCTCATAATTTAGCTAAGATTATTGTGAGAGTGCGTAGTCATGGCCTCAATATAAAACAAAAATAAGAGAGAGACAAAAGTGTTGGTGGCAACACCTAAATTCTCCAAAAGTCTAGCGAATCTTCTGGCTCATCGTAATGCTATGCAAATCCTGTTGACGGTAATACCTGCAGAGAAACGGTAAGTCTGAGCTATGTCCTATGGATACTACCCTTAAAAGCTATTCTACAACTACCGGCAAAGCAAGAAGCGGTACTCCTCAAGATTAAATGAATTCTTCCTGTAAGAACAATTTGAGCAGAACAGCGAATGATCAAAGAACTTAGTAAAGTAGAACACCACAGGAAGAAAGAGAGTTGCTTAAAAACTCAGAGCATGGCGGTACCTTTTGAACTTTAGTCTCATGCCCTTTTTATAGACTGCGAATCTCAATACTATTGGAGCTAGTACTGCATTTGACTCGTGTACAAGGAATGAGGCGAAATTGCTGGATTTCTTTCTGGTGGCTTGTTGTGCACACGGGCTCACTTCTTCTTTTAGCTCATTTAGTAGTCCAAAATCACTCATTACCTAGACCCCAACAATTCCAAAGAATGTGGGACTCTTTTTTTGACATACCCACACACAGGGCCCAGTTAATATGGTGTGAAAGCGTCCGTCCGTAATTTGTTACTCATATTTAGTTGCTTAGTTCATAAACACGAATTATAGGATCAGCGCATCGCCTCGTGTATGTATTAGGTGCTTCAAATTTTGTGATGCCTCTAGGTAAATTACACTTATCAAACAATTATATTTAAGAATTATGAATAAAAAAATTACTCTTTCCAAAGAAGTATAGCTCTAAATATTAGCTATTCTTCACCTACAACAAACCAAGCTACATTATAAACTCCATATTGTAAGATGTAAATACTTTATGATTTAAGGTTTCATTTATTTTTGTAATTAAAGTTTTAATTTGATTGGTTCAGAGTTTTTAAATATTTTTAAGACTGTATAAAAGTATTTAAGTTTCGGACGAGAAATAAAAAGATTTCTTCTTAGTTATATATTAAAAACATAGCCAACATGCGAAAGCTTTTGCCAGGTAACAGATACATACACACACTCTTGAGGCTGATATCGAAAAATAACATTCAAGTCAATGAAAACGAACCCGGCAAGTTTATGGACTTAATGAGAGGGATCATGGTGTGTGCGAGAAGATCTTGACGGGGGTTGGGATTGGAGTGGGAGTTCTTGAAGAAGTGGTGGTGTGAGGATGCGGCGTATGTGCCAGGGAAAAAGCCTTATGCGTGATTGGCATTTGAGTGCCCTTAGCAGTTCTTGGAGAGTCAGAGCCGAGCTAAGTCTGAGTGGGCAGCGTAAGAACCTTCTGGGTATTGATGCTTTTAGAATTCATAGTGGAGCTTGGCTTTAATCTGGGGATCTCTGAGATAGATATAGAGAAATAACCTTGTTCAAGTAGATGACAGAGAGTTGCTTTGAAGCTTGTTGCAGTAGAGTAGAGGTATTTATCTAGAGAAGAGGCACTCAGATATTCGACACAAGCTAATTGAGGAATGATGAGTGGGAGCAAATGTTGGACCCAGGGAGAGAGGCAAAGTCAGATTGTTGAAGCATGAGATTGCTTGGACATGGGTTCAACTGCTTGTGACCAAAAGATTGTAGCAAATAGAGTCCTCGGTGTCGTTTATTGGCGCCTCCGTGTAATAGAGAGAGAGAGAGAGAGAGAGAGAGAGAGAGAGAGAGATCTGAAAGAAAAGGCAAGGGCATGCTGATGACGACGGAGAGGATTTGAGAGAGAGGGCGAGAGCAGACACTGATTTTATTGTCTGCAAATGTATTTCTAGTTTTGCATGCAAAAAAAGTCCCGTAGAATCGTGACCATTTGAGAGAGTGGCCCTACTTTAGCAGATCATCACATGCAAAAAAAAAAAATCCTAACTAATCAAATATATTATATTAGCCGTAAAATTTGATGAAACATTTAACATGTGCACTTACCACAAAGATTACCTTGGAAAAAATAAATAAATATAAGAAACAAAGTGGATTAGAGTCTTATATTTAGGACTAAATTAAAAGTCAAACTAACTTTTATATTAAATACCAAAAGTAGTATATGATTTTCTATCTTCTTATCCTTTTTTATATGATACTTTTTTTTTTTGGGGCCAAATTGTTATATGATACTTTAAAGAACATGATAAACCATTTGGTGGCTCCAAAGGGGAACCAACAATTACGCTGGGCAAATGAGTTGATTAGCATCCATGAAGTCGAAAGACTTGATCTGCCCATCATTAACGCAGTGTTTTCTATATCACAACCACGCGCACGTATCCATGTTCACTTCCATGGCCGCTGGCAGTGGCTGAGAGTTGCGACTGAGGGTCGCATCGTAGAATATCAAGAGATTAAGGTGGGCCCCACTGGACACGTGCAAAGATTTCCAGACGACAAAACAAATAACACAGCAACAGCGTGTAGCCCCCACTCACCCCTTATCTTGTACCCTTTTTGTTTTATTTTTATTATTACAATTATTTATTTTTTTCCACTTTTAATTAAAAATTAATGTTGCTATTGACTCGAGCTCGACCATAAGCTAGTCTTCCGTTTTCTCTTCTTATTTCACTCAGACTACCAATGACAGAGCAGACCTTCACAATTCTTCTTCTGCCTTTTCAATTCTGTGAGAAGCATTTGAAGTTGAAAACAACAAATCTCTTGAGCTTTCAGGTTATTTGATCTGATTGCTCTAGCGTCTGCTAATCTTCTTCATAATTCTCTTCTGTGTTCATGTATATAATTTCCCGAATTAGTCAACATCACCTTTTCCATTGTTCCGAGGATTTCTTTCTTTAGGTCTGCTTGTCAATCAATTTCACAGAGGCAAATTTGCTGGAGATTGCATATGGAAAATTCTTGGCACATTGTAGGAGGAAGAAGACGATCTGTGTAGTATACATTGAAATATCCCCCCCGGGGGGCTCAAGAAGCTGTACAGTGTATATTTTTTAATTCATGATATTTTGCTTTCTTCAGTGCTCTTGGCAAAAAAATTGTCAAGAAGATCAAAGAGCAATACAGTTCATTGTTACAAAGTACTACCTCCAGTCCTAACTGTAAGAGCTAATTGACTGATTTGAGGATATTAAGGAAACAAGTTAAATTAGTTATTTCTAATAAATATGTATTGTCTTTTCTAAAATATCCTCACTAATCAAGTGTGTTGGTTAGAACTACCACTATTAGAAGGATTACCTTAGGAATAAATAAATAAATATGAGAGACAAAGTGGATTGGGGTCTTATATTTAAGACAAAAAAAAAGTTAAACAATGTCTTGTATTAAGGACTAGAGGTAGTAATTCCAATTGTTTCTCTGTTCACATACTTCATGGTCTAAATCACTATCAGAAAACCTAAAGGACAAATAACAATACTATAAGGAGAATCACTTAAACACGTAGCTACATCTGATGCACATTCAACAACTAGCTCAGAATCACATCGGCAGCCTCAAAGGGCTGCTTCAGCTCAGTTTAGGACGCCTTCCCTTCATGTATTATCAGATACGGGTAATCTCTCTATCCCATATATGCAAGTATCTTCATGGATCAAGCTCTAGTTATCTTTCCGGAACTTACAAGTTACAACTATATAGGCGCCCTTTACACTAAACACGGCCATATCAATACGTTAGTTGATATAATATCAAAATGTGGGTCGGCAAAGACAACAAGATCAGAATATGTTAAGGGTCCTATGTTCTAATTTGAGATGATACTTGGCTCATACATATCTGACTTTTCATAGTTCTTTGAGAGGCTTGCAGAGTCATTGTAATGACTAAAAACTACCCCTGGTGACCAACTGACAACTTGCTGTCTTATTTTTAGGGATTATGATTACTTCCTTGATTTCTTGTTCACAGTTCACGCGCCATGTCCTAAACATTCTGCATTAATGTCTAATAAAATATATTAGATTATGAAATAGTAATATTACCTACAAAATTGTCAGGTTACCCTGTCTCATTTCAGGTGTTTCCATTTAAACCCTTTTCATGTTAAACATCTATGTACGGACCTATATCTGTCATTTGAAATAATTGTCCCTCTGTCATGAGTTACGTCGGTAAGAATGATGAAAACAACACTTTCTAATTAAAGATTAGCTACTTCATGCGACTCAACACTGAACTTCCTACTCTCAAGCACAAGAAATCCAAGGATTCTTAACAAATCTGAATCCACTAAAACATGTATATATTTTTTAATCTGCTGTTACTTGTTTCATCAGAAGCCGGAGAAAAATGCTTCAATATTTGCGTACCTCTTCGTAAAGCAGCTTTGAAAGGTGATTGGAAAGCAGTATGGCACATCATGGAACAAGATTTGACCCTTCTGACTGCGGCCATAACCAAGGGTTGGTTAACGGTTCTCTATGTAGCAGCAGGAGCAAAACATGTCCACCTGGTTGAACAGTTCGTGAAATTAATGAAGGAAAATGACTTGGAGTTGCAAGACTACAAAGGGAACACTGCCTTCCGCTTTGCTGCGGCAGCTGGGAACACCAAGATTGCTGAAACAATGCTATAAAAAAAATGTACTCTTGCCAACTCGCAGGGGTGGACAAGGAGTGACATCTATTGTCGTGGGGAAAATAGAGATCATAGCAAGCAAGCTTGAAGTAAACATCTCTTCTCATTATGTTATAAACTCCTTAAGCTAGTCTTTGCTCATGCTTGTTCTAAATGGTATGACAAGCTAACTTTCACCGTAGACTTGGAGGGATTTAGCTTGTGAACCAGTCAAGTCATGTTTGCTGCAAGCATTGGAGGGCAAGAATATTTCTCTAGAAACATGAAGCTTTCACACAGACCCTCGTGTTTCTTAGTTCAGTTGGCAAAGTTCAATATGCAGGGTGTACTTGACAGAATGAAAGGCTTAACTAATAGATTACCATCCTGCAATTGATGACTGATCAAAATACAAATAATTGACTGTTTCAATCATCATTTTCACCTTTCTCAAAAGTGCATGCTTAGAGTACTCCAACTTAATCATATGTATGATTGCACTAGTTGTGGTGCGTGAACCACAAGCACCTCACTTAGTCACACATATCTAAAGGATTGTATGAATTGTAACCAAAGAAGTCGAAGCATATACAGGTAGACACCAACAATTATGCATTAGAATCTGCAATTCAAGCATTATTGGAACGTTTTGCAGATTTAGCCTTGGTACTGCTCCAAAAGAGGCCAATCAGGATGGAGACAATGGCACAGCTTTACATGTGTTAGCTCGAAAGCCTTCAAGTTCTGGTTGCCGGAGTCCAGTCCCGCACATCAAAAAGAGATCATGAAGTCCAGTAAGTGACTACAATCAACATTATCAGGAAAACTAAGTCATTAGAATATTTTCCCATTTATGTTATTTAATGGGCTGAAGTAGAAATACCTCGTATTCTTGATTACTTGAAAGAAGGAAAGGAGGGTGCTGAGAGAAGAAAACTGTTCTGTTCTTGCCTATTCTTATTTTCGTCATGGCAAGCATAGTTTGATGCATAACTTTGATACAAAAAAGATACTGAGCAAAGATGCTTAACTCGTAAATAAATGTATTCATCCGAGGGTAAGACTAGGAATAGATTGTCAGTGGCCAATTCAACTCAAAATATCAAGCTGCAATGTGGCATTTTCTGTGAGTTCATCTATTGCTATATTGCAGTATCTAACTAGCCCTTCATTTGAAAACACTTTAGGATTAAGTGTCAATACAATTACACCACGCTTTTATGCTAAGAGGTGGGAAGGATTAAACTCTAGACTTCTTGGTTAAATACTCTTATGTTATGCTAATAGCAAACTCAAAAATTTTAAATTATAAAGCAAAAACAGAGCAATATTACAAATGCCATAAATATATCAATACTTTAAGGAATTGGTCTTTTAAGAAGACATTTTCATCGTCTTACTTTTTCATTACATAATTGAATTGTTCCAGATGTGAGGCAGAATCTGGCTATTGAGCTTGTTAGGAATATCTGGAATAAAATTCTTCCAAACGAGTCAAGCATGATGGGACTCATAAGAGAACCTTCCCAAGCTATATTCTACGCCGCTGAAGTTAGAAATTTTGAGTTTCTAGTGGAGCTTTTGAGCACCTACCCTGATTTGATGACAGAAAAGGATAGCAGAAACAAAGTATAATTCACAATGCTATTTTGCACGCAAGTATCTTCAATCTCATACACAAAACATGCCCTGATTTGATGACAGAAAAGGATAGCAGAAACAAAGTATAATTCACATTGAATTTTGCATGCTAGCATCTTCAATCTCATACATAAAACAGGCCCTGGCATGGACTTCATAGTTTCTTCCGTGGATAGTATTGATAAATCCACTTTATTGCATTTTGCTGCGAAATTAGCACCACAAGAATTGACTTGTTCTCAGGAGCAGCTTTCAGATTATGGTTGAACTATTATGGTTTGAGGTATCTTCCCCTTATGGTCTATGTATAAAGTTCAAGCTTCTTTCACTTTGTGTCAATAGCCTAAAATTCATGTTTTGATGTGGCAGGAAGTGAAGAAGATAATGCGACCATCATTCATAGAGATGAAAAACTCTGAAGGCCTAACTCCTGGGGAATTATTCACCAAAGAACACAAAGAACTGCTAAAAGAAGCAGAGTCTTGGATGAAGGGAACTGCAAAGTATTGCATGGTTGTTTCAACACTGATTGCCACAGGAGTATTTTGTGTTGCATTCACCATTCCTGGTGCTAACAACGACGACGCAGGAGATCCTAACTATTTGGAGAAACTACCATTTTAGATATTCACTATGTCAGTTGTATCTGCATTTATTTCATCTCAACCTCCATCCTAATCTCCTTGTCCATCCTCAATTCATGTTATGCAGAACAAGATTTTCCCAAGTCACTGCCATTGAAGCTGATATCAGGAGTAATAATACTGTTCATCTCCGTCATCAGCATGATAGTAGCTTTTATTAGTGCCTTCTTTGTCACATATTATCATGGTCTAAAATGGGTCCCCTGGCTCATTTCAGTACTTGCATTTGTTCCAACACCTTTGTTTTTGTTCCCGCAATTCCCTCTTTACCTAGATATACTCTATACCAAATACTTCTGTAGGCCTCTATTCCACCCAAATAAACATAGTTTGCTAGACCCTGTAATTTCTATGTATGAATAGAGTAAGTTTAGTTTGGTCAAAATGTATTGTGTTTAAGTGCAATGAGGTGCACACATGGCCAAATTAAAGGAAAATGCAATTCTATGTTAAGATATATATATTTCATTGATTTTTCCCCGGTCTTGAATTTGATTAACAATTGAATTATTCTGTTGTAAAAGGCAAGCTAGAGGTGTGCAAGGAGAAGTCCATTAAATTTAGACTAACTGGTGATAGGGGAAAAAAAGACTCACAAAACATGTTAAAATAATATAAAAATAAGTTATGCCTTAGCGTTAAAAATAGCCACTCTAAAGCATATTTTAACTTCAATATCGAATTTCATGGCAAGTGTAATTTATTATATGGCAAGGAACAAAGGCAAGATTAATATATAGTAATTCCTCCAATCCTTATTATAAGTTTAAAATAACTAATTCACAGATAACGAACAAATAGTTAAATTTAGTTAAAAACAATAAATATGTTAGAAATAGACTTTTGTTTTCAAATGGGTTAATATAATATTTGATCTCTCAAGTTTGCCCTCATTTTGGTTTTAGTCCCTCAAGTTTCAAACCATAGATTTTAGTCTTTGAAGGGATAAAATGGTCTAAGTTTTTATTGAATTATAGGGACCAATGTTATAAATAAAAAGAAAGTTGAGCGATTAAAAACTACAAGGAATGGTAACTTATTTGGCACGAAGGAAGGTTTATTACGGGCCCCACACAAACTATAAAGGCGTGTGTCTATGTAAGATAAATTCATGATACGTATAGAATCCCAATGAATTATTAAAAGACAAATGCAATCTCACGTTTCAAAATTATTACTATACTGGTTAATTAGCGGCCGCGGCCGCACAATATGAATTTAGTCAAACAATTGATATTTTAATGATGTTCTAGTTAAACTGTATGTTGACCTGCTGTAGCTAGCTAGGACAGCCTGGCCACAGACAGCCAAGCATTTTCTTAGCACCTTCTACCCTTAATACTACGTCCGGTCTTTAACATAAGTTTTTGTTTGATTTTTATTTTGATTTTAAATATAAGATTCTAATCCACTTTGTTTCTTATATTTATCTATTTTTTTTCTAAAATAACTCTTCTAATAATGATAGTTCTAGTCATCAAATTCGATTAGTAAGGATATTTTAGGGAAAACAACACCTATTTATTACAAATAACTAACTAAACTTATTTTCTTAATCTACTTAAATTAGTCAACTAGCTCTTCTATTTAGGATTGGAGCTGGTATATGAGCTAATTCCATCAAAATTTCCTTTCATTTTTCAATTCCTATAGTTTGCAAGCCAAAAACAGAAGTTTGAAGTGGGACACATGTTTTTTTTTTTGGGGGGGGTGGGTACACATTATTCCTGGAAGTTATACGTGGAGCATGACGCCAAGCAAACTGAATAAATGACTTGACTCACTGCCAGCACACAATAACCATCGCCTGTATGTATCACCGACACGGCTTTAACGCTCTCTAGTTGAAGCGGTCGTCTGCTTCCTCCCCAATAAACTTACGTACATTAGTTCGAAACAGCACTTTCTCTGTAAATTACTACAATTCTTCATTTATTACTCATTTAATAATAATCTCTTAGCCAGTTTCCTTCCATGTTAAGCCACGCCAAGCTCTATATATACATATGTACGTTTATTCCTCCTCAAGCTTCATTCACAGCAAACCCTATAGCTAAATCTCTCATTCCTCTTCTAAGCTTCATTCACAGAAAACCCTAGACATCTATCTCACTGTTTCTCATTCATCGATCATCATCAACAATCTTTCCTACCAGTTTGTCTATAAATATATATATATATATCTGCTTCAACTTGAAGCTTCGTTGTTATTATTATTCACAGCAAACCCTATCTGGTCTATCTCTCTGCTTAACCTGTCGTGAAAGAAGAAGAAGAAGCGAGCAGTATGAGTTCTTCAAGCATCAACATCCAGAGCATTTTGTCCCCTCAGCCTCCTCGTACTCAGGGCTCTAACATCAGACCAGGCACTCGCATCCCAAACACCAAGGATCATTTTTCCAAGAGTCGATGATGACTCATTTCATAATTCCATATTTTCTCAGGTTAATATAATTAATCTTCTATATAAGCACACCCCCCCTTCTGAATTACTTACTAGAAATCAATTTAGGTGACGTTCTTTATGAGGAGAAGCGCTTCTTGTTATGACCCTTGGATTTCATTTCCATGCAGATCAATCTTGCAGATGAAGCGAACGCCATTATATTGATTCTGCAGTTTAAGTAGTTGCTTATGTGTGTGTGTAGGATACATCAATATGATTGTATTATTTATTATTCTTTATTTGTTCCTTTTTATGTCTATATGTTTGATTTGATTATTTGGTGGGTACCACAAACATTGGAGTTTAATGATGTTCATTTGAAAGCTGCTTAATCCGTAAATCTGTTTCCTTGTACTTTCTGTTTGTTTTTTGTGATCATTGGGAATAAAATAAGACAGTTCCGATCCCTTCATGCAAATCATCGGCGCTCAAAAGTTCAAGCACACAACGTTAACGCCGCATTCCATATGTACTCCTCTTTTCAACTTCTTATGATGTGCACAATACATAAATTAAGTAGTCCATTCAATATTAATTTGAAGATCTAACGGAATCATTCCCCCACTTGCTATTTTTAGCTTCTACAAAAGTAAATAAATTGTATGTCATAATTTAAAACGTTTTCTGGCCTGAGCCTCTGCTAAAAGTTTGGGGCCCGTCTGGAATGATCGAACCATATTTTTAACAATAAAATTGTCGTTAGGTTTAACTAACCATGGTTTTCATCACCCTGATTAAAATGTAATTTAGTCATGATTTTACCACTGTGTATTTTGTTATACACGGCTCATTTACAGTTTGTAAGAGAAAATTTTGGCCAAAAAAATTTGAAAAAAAATTGTTACACATCTATATGTGTGCTGGTTATTATGTGGTTTTGTAACAAAAATAATTGGGGGATTAGATATTCCGTCAGATTTTCAAATATTAAATCGACAATTTAGCAGAGCGCGTATTGTAAAAGCAAGTGGCCCATTGATTAAAATTAGAGGAGTGATGTTTTTTTTCCCCACCCCTGACGAAAAGGACAATTATTACGAGACACGAAAAAGATCCAATAAAAACAACTCAATGGGAAAAGGGCCAGACATGATGGGACACTGCACGAAACTTTTTATACCGTTCTCATTATAACAAAAGGCAAACAAAAAGTGCAAATCCCATTTTTGGAAGTAGATATAGACAGAAGAATAATGAATGAAACCTAGACATACGAAAAACGAAAAGATCAAGAAACGGAACAAAAAATAAGTCAAAGAACATGATTAGCCAGCTACATATGCAAACTCTACTTCCGTTTTCTTGCTTTATTGTCGAAGCCACTTGACTCTCCATTCTCAAGGACGCTTGCTCGCTCCACAATCTGCGTGAAGACGAGAACCAAATTATGATCCAGTATAGAGGGGAACAAACAGGGGGAAAATGTAAAAAGAGAATCCAATCGCGAAACAATAGTTTATTGTCTGGGAGAGAGACTCCTCTTGCTCTGATGCAGGATCGTAACATTATCAGTGTATATATGGAAGATGAAGGTAGCTGATGGATGGAGAACGAAGATACCCATGAGAAGAAATTAAGTGTTTGATCCCAAAAGACTAGTTTATTGACTTGGAGAGAGACGCCTATTGCTCGGATGCAGGATCGTAACACTGTGAGTGTATATATGGAAGATGAAGATGCGTGGTGGATGGGGAATGAAGAAATTAAGTGTTTGATCTGGAAACGATTTTGTGGGCAGTGGGAATACGAGTCCCAGCTGAGGGAGTGGCAGGCTGAGATTGAGAAGGGGAAAAACATCCTGAGGGTTTGTTTTCCGATAATCCATTTTCCATCGATCGGCAGGGTTAAAGCCTAAATGAAAAATATTGGAAATTGGAATGATCAGCGGCGTTCGATGAGCCATGAAGGAGGCGAGAAATTAAAGAGATGCGTGTAATTAATTAATAAGCCGTGTTGCGCCATAGAGGAGAATTTCCAGGAACGCAGAGTGTGAAGCCCTCTAATTTAGTATAACCGACCAAGCGTCTATATGTGTATAAACAAGAGATTACGAAGAAGAAGAAGAATGAACTAATTAAGAGATTTGTGTTGGATGAGAATTTACAGAGAAAGTTCAGAGAGATTGGGATGCCAGACGTTTCGCTGCATTACGTATAATCTGGGCGCCTGCAAATCTTTGCGTGCGTGTACGATTTTATCCCTAACTTGGGTTTGATTTCACCTCCATATCCTTTGCTCATTTATATCTTTGACCTCGCCTCTTCCGATTGGATGGATTACTTACTCCAGGTGGGCCCCCCATATCATTCGTCTATCATTTATAAACTTCAGTTTAATAATTCATTCGGTCTCCAAAAAATGTTTATTTAAGTCTCTGAAAAAATATTTATTTAACATTAAGGTTGCAAATATTAATATAAATAGGGATAAATATGAAAGTGTAGCTAATTAAGTTGCAAATCAACAACTAGTGACAGTTAAGGATCATCTGTATGAATTGTACAATCTGTATATTTATCTTTTAATACAATTCTTTTGGGACCTTAGTCTCATTAAATTGAAGTTTCGGAAGCTAATAACTATCATTCTCCCTAATATAATGTACAATAAAAATTAATCGGTTGCGATCTGCAATATAAGTCTTATTATCCCAAATTTATTACTCCTCCGGTTCTAAATATAAGACCCTTATACTAATGTGTATAAGGGTTTTACATTTAGGACTGGAGGAGTGCTTGATTCAAAATATAAGTTGACTTTGATATTGAACCAACCCAATCTATATATAAGGGCGTGTATGGGAATGGAAGATAAATTCGTGACACGCTTGTTTAAATATTAAAGTTCAAAATGATGGACATACAGAATCCAAATGAATTAAAAACAAATGCATTCATGCATGATTTAAAATTATATTGGTTAGTTGAAGCAAACGGGCGGGCACAAATATTATTTTAGTTATAAACAGTTGATATTTTATTCATCATCTTCTTAAAATGTTTGATCTGTTTTGTGATTAATTATGGCTGGCCAGGACAGCCTAGCTACAGCTATCAAATTTGTGAACCACATCATCACAACAAGATTTATCTTAGGGTAATACAACTTCGTTACATTAAGGGAAAATTGAGATTTTAATTTCTAAATTCTAATTTTCCTTCAGTTTAATTAATTTCAATTCCTATGATTTACAACCTTTACAATTGGCATATCAACCCAAGAAAAAGGACCGTGCCAAATAATTTTGATGCAAATAAAGATCGGTAATACTCCCCCAAAATGTTATATTACGAAATATATATGGGTGGTTAATTAAATTAATAACATAGAGGTTTCCCATGGCTGATTAGAAGATTAGTGATTAAATTAATTGATTTGCGAAGTATAAACAGAAAAAGAGGGAAGTTTGAAGATTGAAGTGAAACACTGAGTATTTGCGTCCACATTACACCCTCAGTTTCTTATTATAAAGACAAATAACCAAATTACGTTGATAAAAAAACAGTTAAAATTAGTTGAGAACAATTAATGTGTAAAAGCAAATGTTTTTTCCAACATGCCCCCATTAATAAGGAGAGAGAGAGTATGAGAACAATTAAATTATTAAAGAAAGAGAAGTGGGAGGAAGAGAGAGTAGGAGTTAGAGACAAAATAAATAGGGGTAAAATAGGAATCATACAAAAAAATAGAGACAACTTTTAAGTGTCTTGTATATGGGAACATGTCATAAGCATAAATGTCTCTATAATAAGGAACGGAGGGCGTATACGTAATTAACTACCCATATTTCCACAAAGGTCTCTCTGGTCAAACCTTTAATGGGCGAACAGACTTAAATCGGACATAATCGGCAAACATTTCTATGCAGAAACGAGGTGGGTGTTCACACCCTACTACGACGTTCCTCGAAGTTATCGCCCATCCATGGCCCCAAACAAACTGACTAAACGACCTGACCGCCAGCTCACAACCATCGCCCTTACATATCACCGACACGGCTTTAACGCTCTGTTGAAGTGGTCGCCTGCTTCCTCCCTAAACTTACGTACGTATTAGTTCGAAACAATAGAACTTTCTGGTAAATTACTAATTCATTTATTAATTCGACAATACTCTCTCGGGTAGATTAGCTTCCTTCCATGTTAAGCCACGCTAAGCTATATATATCTACGTTCATTCCTCCTCAAGCTTCATCCCCCTCCCTCTCTCTCTCTCAGCATTAGTCTTTCTGCTTACCCTCTCGAAGAAGAAGCTTCATTCACAGAAAACCCTAGCTGTCTCTACTCTCATTCCTCATTCATCGTCATCAATTATCTTTCCTACCTCCGTGTGTGTGTGTGTCTCTCTCTCTCTATTATATATATATATCTGCTTCATCTTCAAGCTTCATTATATTCACAGCAAACCCTATCTGATCTATCACTCTGACCAATATACAATCTGTGGAAGAAGAAGCAGTAAGAGTTCTTCAAGCATCAACATCCAGCGCATCTTTGCCCAACGCCTCCTCCCACACAGGGTTCTAAAACCAGACCAGCCACTCGCATTCCAAACTCCAAGGATCACTTCTCCAAGAGTCGATGATGACGCACTTCATAATTCCATGCATTTCTCAGGTTAATACATACATATGTATATTCACTCGTTTTTCTTGTTATATCTTCGTTCTCGATCAGGTTCATGGGTGGGGGGCAATGTTTTTACCTGTTTATTTCCATCATAACAGAAGCACTTTATGTTACTTACAACCCTTGGGTTTCATTTTCATATTTGCAGATTAATCTTGCGGATGAAGCCGCTGCATCATTGATTATGGATCGTTAATGATGGGTCACATGAAGGGAGAATCGAAATAGTTGCAAATATATGTAGGGCACATTACTATATATGTGATATTCTTTATTCGTTCGTTTTTATGTTTGATTTGATCATTTGTTGTCTCATACAAACAGTGTAGTTAATAATATTCGTTATTCGAAAGCTGCTTCCTTCGTAAATCTGTTTCCTTGTACTTTTTGTAATCATTTGAATAAATAACACACAGTTGCGATCATGTCTATCAAAAGGCACACATATAAAGCTAAGTATCAAGTTTATATAATGTTAAGGGACGAAAGTGCATAATACCTATATATCATATCAAGAAAATCGAATTAAAAATTTGGAGGGTCAAAGCCAATCCCTACTCTGATCTCCACCTTTGTGTGTGGGGTTCCATCAACGGATGCTCTCTCCGAGTTTTTTAGATTCAAAGTATTTAATATATAAAAATTTGAACGAAGAAGTCGTGTTAATAGAATTTCCAGTTTAAATAAAGATTGCTGAGTGGAGTCAACTTTCCGATTTTCAGGGCTGATATATGTGCTTGTGACTAAGGTCAATGACTAAAAATATTATTCTAGTCTTATTTATAAAGCACTTTCAGCATATTTCACATAGACAAAAAAAATATCTTAAAATACATTAACTCTCCATTAAAAATAATAATTTTTTACTACTCATATTTAATATATACACCTTTCAAAAGAAATAACTACCTATATTATATAAATGAAGGACAAAATAGTACATTCACGCTAAAAATTTAATGAAGTGACTTATAACTAGGACTGAAAAAAAATTCTCTTTCTGCCTTATAAATAGAATCAGAGGAATATATGAGATGTAATAAATTAAAGATATGGCTAACTCTTGGTAGTAAATCAACTTTTAACAATTTACTATATGACAGGAAACTCCTATAACTTACATATATAGAACTTATTTGTATCTTTTGAATGATTCAATTCATGTAAGTTCTTGGAAATGCTGATCGGAAAAGGTAGCGTGTAATGTTCATTTAAATGATGTTATGAGGTAGGCAATAAAAATTATTATAAGGTTCAATACTTCGTCGAGATGGATCACAGCATTTTATTTATCCCTTGTGCACTGATAAATGAATAGAATAATAATATTATATATAATATTATCAGTTTTGTAAAATAAAGTTTTCAAATTCTCTCATCAGTTGAAGAGATTCTGTAAGAAGAAGAAAATTAATGTAGTTATATGAGGCATACATATCATACATTGAGGACTGATGTCCCTTTTTCAAACTCCACATGCTCTTATAAATTTTATTTGATTTCTTCCAGCAGAACAAACTCTTCTGTCTCTGTCACTATTTTAACCTTAGACATTTAACTAAGCCCTTTTGAATTTTTACCCGAAAAACGAAAAAAATAATTTCTGATTGGATCAGAAATGGAGATTCAGAATGCATATACGTTAAAGACAAATTCATCTTATCTTAAAATGGGACTGATTCTACGTACAGTGCTGAACTTTATCTGATTCCAATGATTCCGTTATACAAAGTATAAACGACAAAGCAGGCCGACATGGATTTACCAAAAAGACTGTTCTTTTATCTTAAAGAATAATTGTAGCCTTTTAGACAGACGTTATAATTCTATATACTACCTCCGGTTTAATTATAAGAGCCAGTTAACTAATTTGAGGAGATTAAAAAAGTAAGTTGAGTTAATATTTGTCCTAAATAGGTGTTGTCTTTCCTAAAATATCCTTGTTAATCAAGTGTATTGACTAGAACTATCATTGTTAGAAGGGTTACTTTGAAAAAAAAGGTATAAATATGAGAGACAAAGTGGATTGGGGTCTTATGTTTAGGACCAAAATAAAAGTCAAACATGGTCTTATATTATGGACCGGAGGTAGTATATCAACTTTCCAGTTTTCATGGTATACGATACTATAAGCTCAACTAAAACGTATTTGAGAAGTAATTCGGTAAAGTTATGGTATATACTATACATGGCTGAAAAGAAGAAAAGAAAGGTGCATATACTATATATGTGTATAAAGACAAACTTCACCTTAAAAGTGAATTGATTATTCTAGGCGCAGTACCAAAGTTTATTTATTCTAAGATTCCATACTATAAACAACAAGTATAGGGACATAGGTTTCGAGAGGTTCTTTCAAATAGATACTGTCTCCACTATTGGAAGTAATTCCGCAATACAAGCTAATTAGTCAAATCCAGACGTAAGACCAAACAACAACCAAATTGAAGAATTACAACTCTTTCTGGTAATTTAGCTTGCTAGCTAGCTAGCTAGAGGCCAAGTGAACAAATTAAGGAAAAAAAAATTGAATGAGAAAAAATAAGAAAAAAAAAAAAAGAACAAACTGTCACCTAGAAAATACAAGCAAATTGAGAAATGATATCATACATATATACATGTTATTTGGATATTGTGATGTATCGAATATTCAAAATAGAGCAAGTAAATTAATCAATTATTTACGGGGGAAAGTCGCTTTGGATCTTGATCGAGTTAGCTATGCATAAACTACTTCACATTTAAAAAAAAAAAAAATTCTTTGTAACTCATTTATGATTAATTATAAGGCAGAGAGAGAAGGAATTTTTTGGGCCCTATTTATAGGGTACTGAGAGAAATTTTTGGTATGGATATATAAATTTTACCACTTATTTATTATTGTGTTGGCTTTGTTTATATGAGGATAATATATATTAAATAGGGGGAAAATTGGAAAGTTATTAAATTT
>NW_021633141.1:0-28370 GCF_004799145.2 Neltuma alba
AAAGAACAACATGTGCCAGGCATTGTCATTTGCGAGATGACCTTGAGGAATTAAACACAGGAATCATAGGCTTATTCTGGTACTTCAGTCCGTCTCTGATAAGGTTCTTGCACACTACAGGAATAATGGAGTAATCCACCCCGCACCGCTCCACTTGTCTCCTTAAGTCTTCGAACAGTTGTTTTCTCTTCTCTGTGTTGTCTCCCACTTGGTTGTCTTCATCAACTATTGGGACCCAAAGGATCTTGAAGTCTTCTTTTCTGAATCCTTTTTATCACTTTTGGATGTTTCTTCAGTCCTTCCTGGATGGATTTTAACAGACGAATCTCACCTCCCATGCTGTACAACCCAGAAAGGAACAAGACCACGTGCTTCTGCCTGAACACCTTGAAGCTCACCTGTTTGTTTTGTTGTGTGCAAAACACCACAAGTCCACAAGAGAGAACTTAATGATTAGATTTTTTTTTTTCTTTTTGAAAAATCACTACTCATCACTGTTTTCCTTAATTTTAAAAATTACAAAATTGAATGCTTCAATATATACAAATCATTGATCCAGTGGAGCCGTCATAGACATGTGGGTCGTTCACACCTCTGGGGAAAAGCAGACACTTCAAGACCTGTACGATTTCTGTGGGAGTTTGTAACACTATCCTGCAGCGGAATCGATATTCTTCTATGACTTCTGCAATAGAAACAGAATATTATTAATGCAGTTTATATATATAGATCAATGTCAATTAGTTTTTGTCACAAAAATATATAGATAGAAATGAATTAATATGCATGTCACTGAAATAAACTGATTAAGCTTCTGACCTATCTCTCTCTTTATCTGGGCTAGATAACGGCTTAGCATGCCGGGAAATCTTGGGAATCTTGTTGCCAATGTCGGATAATTTATAGCTGCTCCTGAATCCATAGTATAAAGTGTGACGCCCACTAAGAATATTTAAAAAAAAAAAAAAAAAAACAACAACAACAAGCAGAAGAACAAGAAAAACTATTCAAGGCTTATTTACTTTCCTTTTGAACGTTTGACTAGAAAAAGGTTGCCGCATAATAATTATAATTAGGGTTAATATTATTTTTAGTTTATGAAGTTTGACGTCATTTTGGTTTTGGCTGTCCTTGAAATTTGAAGCCAGTGCTTTAAGTCCCTAAAACCTAAAAATCTCTTCTTTTTTCTTTTATAAACTCGAAGTATTCCAAGTCATTTTGATTTGAGACAATCTTTGTCGGGCTATGAGGGTCACGATTATAATCCTTTTGACAACTATACTTTTCGAAATTCAAACTTGTATTCTCCCTCTTTCGGGGTGAAACCACTGACCGTTTCAACCAACAACTTGTTGGGTGAATGACAAACTCAATTATTTTTATATATTTTGGTATTTTTTATATGAGTTTTGTCAACTTAATTGGTCTTTTTTTGCCTTAATTGATTTATTTTATTTTATTTTGAATTATTATTTTATAGGGGCAAAATTGTCATATTTTGGTTTAATTGTGACTAATTGATTTTTGAGGACAATTAATGCTACCTTATCCTTGAATTTTGTTTGCAGGTTTTTAGAAGATTTAAAAATAAAAATAAAAATAAAAAAATGAAAAAAAAAAAGAAAAAGAAAAAAAAGATAAAAGAAAAATAAATTAAAAAATATATATATAATAATAAAAGGGGGAGCAAAACGTTTTGACCTAATATACTATAATTCTTCTTCATCTCCAGGGACCGAAGCACGAACACAAGGCGGAACGAGCTGGGGGGCGGCGGTAAAAGAAGAAAAACAGAGGAAGCTGGGCGGAACACACGCGAGGGAAACGGGAGGAGCTAGCGGCAGAAGATACGCAACAGAGCAGAGACCCACGAGCTGGAGGCGGCGAACGAAGAGAGGGGACCGGAGCCGAGCACGACAGAAGCTGAAGACGAGAACGCAGGAGCTGAGTCAAGTCCAGATGAGCTCGACGGCGCAAGACGAAGGGCCATTCATCATCTTCTCTGTTGAACCTCCCTGCTGGCAGAGGAGCTCGTGACGGCGGGAGAGAAACACACGAGCTGGAGCGACCTCATCACCTTCCTCTGTTTTCTCCAATCAACAGCGAGCAGAACGGAGCTGACAGAACCAGAGGAGACCAGCGACAGCACGAGCTCGACGAACCAGTGAACCAGAAGGAGTGAAACAGCGAAACAGAGGCTCACGGTGTCATCCTTAATCATCTTTTGCACTGTTCCGTCACGTATCTTCCATGGGATCCTGTAGCAAAATTCTGAATATGGCATTTCTCATGTCAAACCGCGGCTAAGATCCTCTAATTCTCTAATTCAACAACAATGGCAGGAGCTTAGATCATCAAAGGGGAGTTTTAGTTGCTTTAATTTCTTACTCAATAATTGTTTAACAATTCCTAGGTCTTAGGATAGTTTTTCTGATTGTTAGGATAATTGTATTGCTTAATCTGATTATATTTTGAGATTATTGTGACTGAATTATTGCTAAGCATTTGACATTGGACTGTTTATAGCTTTGATTTCAATTATAATGTTGTGATTATGACATTTGTATTGATTTTGGAGTTAATATATTATGATTTTCTAAGGTGGTTTGAAATTTTGGATCATATTGTCTCTTACTAGCTTTAATTCTGTTATTTTGGATTTAAGAGTTCTAATTAAGCATTAGTTTTTAGCATCCTTAATCCCATTTTACTATTCTGGTTGCAGTTAGTAAGTTAGGATTTTAGGAAAATATTTTGTAGCAACTCGAGGTGGCTCGGTTGTTGGATTAAAAGCTTAATTATAATTCTTAATTCATTGTTTTAACTCCCACATCTTTTGGAGTGATGATTGCCTGCGTTGTTGAATTGGAGGATTGATTTTTATCAGTGTTATTTGTGTGTCTCATTTTCATTTCTTTAATCTTCATTCATTTTAATCATTTTTTACATAAAAACAAAAAAAAAGTATTTTAATTTCAATTTAATTCATAGTGTTTAATTAGAAATTCTCAAATCAAAAATCCTTTTTATAATTTAGGTTACTTGCATTTATTTATTAGGGTTTAATTTCATTTTCGGCTCCTCAAAGTGAATACGACCCAGATTGTGCACTATATTGCATTAATTCGGTTAATTTTTGGAGTAACCCCAAAGCGACAAATTAAGGGCAAGTCAACTTCAATGAAACCTAAAAGTCTTTAGGCAGACTAAAATGTGGTCAAAAAGTCAGTGATTTCAAATTCTAAGAACTAAAAACAAAGCGAGATCAAATTTCAAGAACTAAGGATGGCATGTCAACCCTTATAATTAAAGATCAAATAGCTTACGTGTAACCCAAGAGAATATCAATGTGAGCAGCCAAACTAACAATGGTGAGGACGATCCAGTAAACGAAAACAGGGAAGTTTTGGATGGGTTCTTCCAAAGTTCGAATGTCCCTAACATCATAGCCTTGCTTTGACATTTTCTCCAACGCAACAATATAATCAACGGTCTCTGAAACATGCTTCACCACAAGGTTGTAGTGGGAGAGGTCGCTTGAGTCGACGGCATGAACATTGCTTAACACAGCCAATGAATTTCCGAGGCTGTCTTGTCCTTGATGAAGAAGCTTCTGATCATAGAGGTGCCAGAAAATGCCATATTCCAAAGCAAAAGCTGCCAGTGCTGTCACTGCTTTTGCACACCACGTATCCGAGTTGCACAATTTTCTCCCACCACTTTGAATACACACGCGGGAGATTTACGAGAAATAAGGGCCACCACTTGGTTATTAATTTGGCATCGCCTCGTCGTTTTAAAGGGAGAAAAATTATTTTATAAAAGAAAAGCAATGTTGCAGAAACAGAAATTAAGGAAATGAAACATTTTGCGAGTCATTAACCTGACAAGCAAAATCCTTAAGTAAATATATCGGTGGCTCCAGATTGGAAAGGCAAGTCTCGTCGACCTTCATTAGTGGATGATACTGTATTAACTAACTAAATATTTATTATAAATAACTAAATTAACTAATTTTTTTAATTCACGTGGTACTCCCTCCGATCCTAAATATAAGATCTATTTTGTAGTGTAAATTATTAGGACAAGAGGAGTATTATATTATTGCCAGTTGATGCAGTGTTCGCCATCCCCCCGCACACAAAAAGAGCAAAACACGAAAATTATAATTACCTTTATGCTGGGATCACCAGTACGAAGTGAACGAATAATAACATCAGAAACAACACTGAAAAGAGCCTCAGAATCAAAGGCTTCCCCATGTTCGTTCACGACATAGCAATCGTGAACCAATCCCAAGACCTGGTTATCATCCAGGGTTAATGGCTTCACGCTTGAATCCGACTTCATCATCGTTCTTACCGGGGTGCTTGACGAGGCCATTCTGCTTGAGGTTTTGTGAGTGAATTAGCAAATAGCAAATGATCGATGTCTTCTTGTGTTATTACCACGCCCCTCGCAGTACCGTATTTATAGGCTTATGGTATCCATAACGGGACGAGAGCAGAGAGGATAAGAAAACAACGTGATGATATGATTTATGGTGTTTGAGAAATAATTTTGTTATTGTGGAATATTGCCACGTAGTTTTCACACAACGAAAAAAGTAATTAGGACCTCAGATTTTAGGGACACGTAGTGGACCCCAAACTTGACTATATGTGGATACTGACCAAAAAAAAGTAGTTTAATTAATCAATTGTCATGAAACAGACAAAGTTAAATTATTTTAACAAGACATGTGATTCAACAATTTCTCGGTATTTTCTTATATCTTTTTCTCTATTTTAATTATCTTATTTTAAATAATTTTGTGCTTTAAAAATAAGAATGTGAGAGAAGTAAAAGCACCATAGGTACATAAATCTCTTTTTTTTCCCCCAACTTAGATATATAAATCTCATGTAATATATATTTGTGTGTGTGCGCACGCGCTTCAACGTGCTTCACGTTGTATTTGTGATTCATTATGTGGATGAGTACGTTTGGTGGTCAAAAGTTATGGATAGCCAGAATAGTGTGAACAATTCAAACTACCCTAGTGTACGTGAAACAATGTGCCATCCAGATCCCTCTTATCTAAATCTTGATATTTGAGTCCAAAAAAAAAATCTTGATATGGTTTGTATTATTATTATTCTTATTATTAGTTTATTATTTAACAAGGAACATATGAATCAAGTGAAGACGGTTTTATTTGGTTCAGACAAATTATATATGAAGATATAGTTATTTAGTATGATCTGATCGATTATTAAAACTAAGTTAGTGATGATGTTTAATATTATGCATAATAAAGACAACGTTCCAGCAATAATTAAGCATGATCGGATGAACTAATGATAGCTGGGAATATGGGTCAGCCTGCGCGTTGTGGGTCAGCCTGTCACAACCCGCGGGTTCTGCGGTCTAGCCCGCATTTTGGTAGGCTAGAAAAATCCCGACCCTAACCCATCACAACAGGTTGGCGAGCCGACCCACTATCTTTTTTTTTTTTTTTAAATTCTCAATTTTCAAATCTTATTTTTATTTAATTTTTTAAATTAATAAATAGTGATCCAAAATTTCAAAAGCAATCACAAGTATAAATTATGTTTAACCACATTTAAAATAGTTAATACAAATATAAAACAATACATTACAAATATTTTACAAGATTAACATTCAACATCAACTCATCAAGTGATAAATTTGATAATTTTTTTCATACAAATGCCATGTTTGATACAAAACACTATCTCTTAATAAATTAGAAGTGCATTTATCTAATTTTTTTTTTTCAAAATTTCATTTGCCATGCTTTTCTAAAACATTTTTTTCCGTAATAAATATTGTCTTATATTTGATTGTAGTTATTAAATTTTGGCTATAAATATAGTATGCTTATTTTTTAAAAAATATTTTTTTGTTTACATATGTATTATGTAACATGAAAATTGAAATGTAAATGAGCAAAGAAATTTTCAAATATAATAACATATTATTTATATGAATTTTTTTTTAAAAAAAAGGTGGCGGGTTAAGCAGGCCAACCAGTAGGCTAGCCCACCACAGCTTGCGGGTTATGCGGTGAGGGCTAGACCAACCCGCATCTTGGCGGGCTGACAAGATACCAACCCTAACCCACTCTTTTATAGCAGGTTGGCAGGCTGGCTCGCAGGCCCCAACCCATATTCCTGGCTTTAACTAGTCCTATACAGTTCAAAAGCAGAAGAGCCTTTTGTGTAGTTTAATATAAACCCATCATATAATCACAAGTCACTAACAAAACTTGAAGAAGATATACAAGTGTTAAATCTGTATAACAACTCTTAACTAGAGCTATACTTAACTAATTGTGTGTATTAAGAAAATTACTTAAATTAATTATTTATAACAAATATAGGAATTAATTTTCTTAAAGTACATTTTTCAGTCATGTAAACACAATTGTCAATTTTATCATGATTTAGCTATGAATTTACTAGTTGATTAGGCTAAAGATACATCCAACTTTCTTATATGCATCCAGCATCTTAATATTTTTAGTTGTGCAATTTTATCCATAATATATTAAATTTGATGTTATCTACTCATTTTTCAGTTTTTTTTAATGTGATTGTCCTTTGGTGGTTACTTATATGAAAGTTTTTAATAATTTGATAAAAAACATACTTGTTAATTTTAACTGGTAGGATGAATAACAAGAAAATAGCGATTTTAAATAAATAAAAAAGTGGTAAGATTGCACTGAATTTAAAAAATTATAAGTAAAATTGTATTACTAAAAAATTGGAGAACTGAGTACATCTTAAAAATAAAACGGGGGTGTTAAATGCTTTTCCACTTTATTTATTATGTTTGTGTCGGATAAAAAAAAAATAAGAGAAAGAGAGTATTTCATAAAAGGGAATACTTCAATAAGCCTCACCCATGGGTACATAATTTTCATTTGCCCTACAAAAATCTAAAATTTTATTGCAACCCAAAACTGATATTAAATGAAATTAAATTTTGTGGGAGGAAAAAAATATTACTCTAGTTATGAATGATCTTATTCTTCCTGTGAATCAACTTATCTTTTTGAAAGTTTTTAAGGGGTTAAATGAAATTCTTTTTTCATAAAATACATATGATAAATAAAAAGAAAATTACAATGAGGTTCTAAAAAAATAAAATAATTAAAACACAAGTCTCAAGATTTATCATTCTCACTATAAGATTTGTCATTATAGGTTATTGAATGTTAAGGTTGTTATTAAGATTATTTAGTAATTTTTTTATGGGACTTAATTGGAATTTCTCCATAAATAAACCCTATCCTCCGTCAAAAACACACTCTTCAACGTGCAACACGTAATGATGTGACAAAGCATTCCCCATCAAACCCGAAATCACTGACTGTTAACTTGACTGATGTCACATAGCTGACGTAACGAAATATGTTTAGTCATCAGAGTTAACAACGAATGTGAAAAACGGAGTTTTTGGTCATCTCCACGTGCCTCCAAGTATTATCCTACCTCATCTTTTTGGGTACGTGTTTTCATAGAAAATTTTTTGGAACAATGGCACACAAAAGAAACTTGAAAATGTGAAATGTCAATTTAGAAAGTTAAAAAAATATAATTACAGAGAAGGAAGTCTTTCCTAATTTAAAATTTTAAAATTTAATGAAATGATAAAAATGCCTTTGTCTTTTTTTTAAAAAAAACCTCAACTTCTCACCGGTGGTCGGCGACCGGCCAATGCCGGCGACTGGCCTCTGGCCACCAGCGCCAGCCACCACTGTGGTGGCTGTCGGTGAAATTTTTTTGTGACAGTATTTTTTTTGGAATAAGATAATATTAGTTCAAAGTAATGTGGTGTAATTTGATCCCACAACCCTTGGCTACTTGAGCCAACAAAAGGGAAGATAGTTATTGAACCATCAAAGATTTTTTAACCTTATAATGCAAACAAAAATATAAGTTGACTCTTTTACTGTGATTCCAACCTGTAACAACAATTTACCTGAAGATGACAAATCTTAATTGAGAAATAACAAGTTTAAATTTGATATTAATAAAACAACTTTTTCTTATACATAACAAATAGCAACATGTATATTAATTAAAAATGATCATAATTTATTTAAAAATGACACGTCTTTACTGAAAAATGACACGTCTAAACTTGATATTAATAAAACAACTTTTCTTTATACATAACAAGAAATAGTATATATATTAATTAAAAATAACTATAATTTATTTGAAAATGATACATCTTTACTGAAAAATAATAAATATTTACTAAAAATGACAATTATTTATTTAGGAATGTACGTGAGACAAGATGGAATTGCCGTGTGACACTGACACATGACATGACGCTTTCTCTCCCTTTCATATAAGAAGCCAAAAAAATCACAACCATTCATTTTATGATATTTGCACTTTTGACACGAAGCATGCTCGATTTCTTTTTTTGAGCAGAAGCGTGCTCGGTTTAAGTCCAGCCACTTGCTATTCCCGTCAATTTTATATATAAGTTTTAAACTTAGAAAAAAATACTATTTATTTTAGGAAAAAAACAGAAAAATAACAAATGAGTTTCATAATACTAAAATTTTTTGCTGAATTTAAGAAATTTCAATTTAGTCTCAAGAAATTAATTTGGCATTTATAAGTTTGCTGAAATGACTATATTACCTCTCATTTTATTTATTGTTTTTAAAATACCAAAGCCCCTATTAGTCGGCCGATTGCCGGAACTCCAGAAGAGGCAATCATCAGAGCTCTGGTGACCCGCCAACAGTTAGTCACCAGAGCTCCGCCTATTGAAAGCAATTTTTTTTTAAATTTTTTTACAATTTCAGTATAACAGTTAACTACTTTTGTAACACTATTAACAATTTTAGTATAGCAGTTAGCAATTCAACAAGTTTCGACAGCTGGAAACAATTTTTTTGAAAATTTTTACAATTTCAGTATAACAATTAACACCTTTTATAATGCTATTAACAACTTTAGTATAACAGTTAGCAATAGGTTTTTCAGGAAATTCAACAATTGGTCGTCGGAGCTCCGGCGGCTGGAAACAATTTTTTTGAAAATTTCTACAACTTCAGTATAACGGTTAACAACTTTTATAACACTATTAACAATATTAATAAGAGTTAATAAAGTTTAAGTTGGAGATAAGTGTGGTGCTTCAAAATATGATTCGAGTGCTGTTGGAAATGACCAGGTAGCATGCACGTTAGGAAAAAAAATTTAAAATTATTCAAATATAACGATATAATATATCTTAATATCATGGGGGGAAAAAAAAAATTTGTTACGCTGAGCTGTTTTCCAATTTCCACTAAAGTAATTTCAAAAGATGTTGGCTTTTATTATTCGAAGCTCCATTGACCCCAATCCCTTAATCATATGCATTACGCCAACAAAAGAAGGGGTTAAAAAAAAAAATCTCTATCCACACCCACTTTTTTCGCTTAAAATATCCTAAAAGTGTTTTTACGTGAACCAAAATAAAATTGCTTTTCACATATTTATCTCAGATATTGTAAAATTATTTCTAAAAGAACTAATCCAAATATTGTTTTTATATGAATTCTTGGTGTTGAAACAATACACTACGCGTTGGAAAACAATATTTAACGCCCTCACGAGTACTTCTTACGGGAATTTTTTGCAGCGACGTTCTGTTAATAATCTTAATAATAAATCGAATAAAATTTGACGAGAGAATATACATAATACTTATGAATTATAACCAATTGTTGTGTTATGGCTTTTAAATTAAAATATTGAGCTTATATAACTTGTTACTACTTCGTACTACCTCCAGTCTTTCTTTTATAATAAAAAAGATTTAACAAATTTCACATAGAGGGAAAAAAGTTAAAAAAATTTTTTTATTGAATATGTTCATATTTTTAAAAAATTATCCTTGCATAACAAAATTTACTAAACTAGGGTATTATTGTATTTCTCCCATAATTGAAGGTTCCATTTTTCAGTGAAATAAACAAGTAAATGGCACTTGAGGTGAAGAATATATTAATATTCAAAAATCAACACTAGGGCTGTTTATAGAACTGAGATAGGCCCATCCCGTTTCAATTTTTGTACTTTACAAATCATTGTAAGTCTAGGCTTGGACTTTTTTTTTTTTTAATATTGCAATTGTTTTTTTATTAGACTTATAAAGATAAAAATACTAAAAGAAATACTATCTAGAAAGCCTAATTATATAACGAAAAAAGAACATAAAACAATACTATAAAGAAAAAGACTGATATAAAAGAAACATTATATAATGACTTTATGAATTTTTTATTGAAAAAGAAGATTTTGTTGAGATAATATTGCAACTTAAGAGTTAAAAATTACTATATTTATTTTTAAAAAGTGAACTAAATAATCCTATGATAATTATTAATAAGTAATTTTTTTTTCAAAAAAAATCCCAGGACGAGATGCAATAAACTCATCCAACGTGTCGTGTCACGTCCCAATCATTGTTTTGTCTAGTCTTGTAATAGTCTCGTACCTCTGTTTGGATGGGAAGAAAAGTTGAAAGGAAAGAAAATGGAGAGAAGAGAAAATTGGAGAAAAAAAATATTATCACCTCTCATATTTGGATGGAAAAGAGAAAACAGAAAGGAAAGAAAATAGGTAAATATATGAATGACTAAAATATCCTTTCTGTTATATCAAAATATATCATGATTAAAATCAAATCAAATATCATAATGAAAAACCATATTTACATTAACATAATCATATAATTTAAAATCAAATTATTTGATAAAGATACATTATCATGTTATTATATTTTAATATCAAATATTTTTGTTAAAAAAATAACATTTTGTGTAATATAATGCTAAAAAAACCAAAACAACAACTCTACTTGTTTTTCCTTTCGGTTCATTTTAAAAGGATTTTTGTAATTTTAGCTATTTTATTTTTTAATCAAGCAAACACAGAAGAAAGACTTGATAATAATAAATAAAGTGAAAAAAATAAATAGGTATTATTTTCCTGAAAAAACATATGTAAAGATAGAGAGAAAAAAATATTTTTTCTTCTCATTTTCTTTCCATATGTGAAGAGAAAAGTTGAGAGGAAAATGGGCTATAAGATTCATCTCATTTTCTTTCTAACTTTTTTTTCCTCCCACTTTTCTTCTCTCATCCAAATAGGAAAAAAACCACTTCATAAATTTTCTTCTTTTCTCATTTTCTCTCCATCCAAACATAATAGTAAAGTTTTCTATATCCCGTCTCGTCCCCTTCCGAATTGACCGGCATCAGAATGGGATAGCCAGAATAAGACAAGTTGAACCCCCCCTAATGAATATCCTTAATATCCGGATTTGGATGGGGGAAAAATGATGACCTGGATTCCATGACACGCTGATGTCGACACATCACCTGGATTTCATTAATTAAATCAATTTTGCTCCCTTCGCTCCTTTTTTATACGAGATCCTTTTACATAAATTAGGCTGTTTTAAAAAACAATTAAAATTATTTAAATTTAATATAATAAATATGTAAAAATTAAATATTTTTTAAACTATATATGAGAAAAAGTTGATGAGAGAGAATAAAACATCTTATAAGATAGACCAAAATTTTTTCCTAAAATACTTCTCATAATACGGACCAAAGCGAGTACAAGAGAAAGTTAAAAAAAGAATAAAAAATTAATATAAAAAAACATTTAATATTGAGACATTCTGACTGTGATCTTATAAAAAGAATTAAATCAATTGAAAATTTGGAATCTTATAAAAAGGATGGGAGGGAGTATTTTTTATGCATCTATCTGACCGGGTCAGATTACCCATACTTATAAATGCAAAATACTTTCCCTTCGAGTCAATTTTGTTAAAGAAAAACAAGTTTCGAACTTGCCAAAGTAAAAAAGACAGAATAACTTCATAATTGGATTATTTATTATAGCAGTGGACTGTGGACATAGATTACATAATATCCATGCCGAGCCAGACAATTACAGCACAACAAGCTAAAGCAGTGCGCACACAACAAATTAAAGGTACATATAGAGCATAAAAGACACACATGATTTATTCATTATTATGTTATAGATACAGACAAGAGAAAGCAAAGTAGCTAGCTTATCGATATATCCATGATCATGGAGTCGTTTTGGTTTTCAGAAGTGGGGACCTAATCACGCCGCCGTTCACGTTGTCCGATGATGCATGGTGATAATGGATCCCATGGCAGCATTTGTAGCTAACTGTTTCAACTTCCATAATCTTCTTCTTGCAAGATGGCTCAGGGCAAGTGATCATGAAAGGAACTCCTGATCGTATATTGCTTAATTGGGAGTGGAAACAAGGAAGAGGAGCACTAGCCTTCTTTTGATTGTAATACTTTATAAATGCATTATCAAAGCCTTGAAGCACTTGAACATTCACTCTCCATTCATCAAAGTCCTCGAGAACACTAGTTATTAGGGGATCAAACCCTAAAACCAGCATGTTGTTCCCTTTGCTGAGGAGAGCCCAAGTTTCCTCGTTCTTGTATGACAGTAAAGTTAAGTTTCGATGTGTTTAAGAATAGTGTCTCGTTCATAGTTCTTATTTTGAACTCGGGTTAACATCGAGTTGGTGATGTTGTCCCAGAAATTGGTTGCAGAGGTTTGATCAAGCTTTGAGAGGTTGAAATGCTCGATTATGGCGTCTGCTTGCTTGATGATGGGGTCCTTCTTAATGGAGTCTAACCGTGTACCAATCCTCTGGGTCCCAGCAACATCAGTCCCTCCATAAATGAAGATGTACGTGTCCCCTTGAATCTGCATATCATAATATTTGCATGGTGAGTTAGGCTTTTAGAAAAGACACATTTTTTTCTCTCAATAGTATCAAATAGAGGACCAACCCATTTTCCAATTTTTGGAGAAACTTTGGTGGCTTCGTTCCAAAACCAGTTCCAGTGAAGGAAGAGTCTTTCTTCATCCTCAGCTCGAAATGGGAAGGCTTCCATCTTCCAAGCAAACATCATGTGCATTGCATTTTTGTGAATCACTTCACCTCCAGGGTTCGTGACAACAACGATAGGCTTTCCCTGGTAATGCCATTTCTCTCCTAATACCATCTTGCCTTTAATCACGAACAGGTCCTGGAAGACGTACCATGGCATGTTTGATTTTAGATGTTTGAACTTCTCTTTCTGATCATCAGTTATCTTAGTTTCCTCCACCACAGGAACCCATAGAATTTCAGAATTTTGTTTCTCTTTATTTTTTCTGAATGCATCATGGATAGATTTTAAAATCCAAACCTCGTCTTCGATGTTGTCCAGACCGGAGATGAACAGTAAAAGGTTCTTCGTCTTCACAACGTCTTTGCTTACCTGAAATTTGGCCACAAAAAAGCACATACCCTTTAAAATCTTCAAATGAATTGGGACTACTATTGAAATTAAATCTTACTTCTAGCTTTATTTACTTAGTACCTCCGGTAATTAATACTACCTCCGATCCTAATTATAAGAGCTAGTTGACTAATTTGAAAAGATTAAGGAAAGAACTTAAGTTAGTTATTTATAATAAAGAGGTGGTATCTTTCCTAAAATATCTTTACTAATCAAGTATATTGGTTAGAATTACTATTGTTAGAAAGACTACCTTGGAAAAAAATACATAAATATGAGAGATAAAATATATTAGAGTCTTATATTTAGGATCAAAATAAAAATCAAATAAGGTCTTATATTAAGGACTGGAGGTAGTATAAAAGCTAGTTTGAGTATCAATTTTATTCTAAATATAAGATTCCAATTCACTTTATCTTTCATATTTATTTGTAGTAGTTACACATATTATAGATTCCATCAAATGGTAGTTTTAGTTAATATACATGATTAGTAAAGGTATTCTAAGAAAGATAACACATTTATTATAAATAACTAACTTAACAAACTTCTTTAATATACTAAAATTAGTCAACTAGCTCTTATATTAAAGGCTGGAGGTAGCATTTTATAATGGAAATGTTTTAATTATTTTCTTCCTAAACGATTTATATAATTGAGTTTAAAAATTCTGAGAACTGACCACTCTTGAGCAGTGTTGTCGAAGATTCCCAGATCAATAATTTCCAAGGAGAAGATGAGAGCCTTTAAAAGATCCACAATTCCAGAAGGAAACAGAAGCGCCTGCTCTCATGATATTTTCTCTTTTGCATCTTCTGAAAATTTCAATGAAGCTAGCATTATTAGCGTTGGATATATTACAGGGAAAATGGCAATTTTAATCCCAAAAATAAATTTAATAACACTTGGCATTTTAATACTCCTCTGATCCTTAATATAAGACCCATTTAACTAATTTGATTAGATTAAGGAAGTTAGGTAAGTTAGTTAATTATAAAAAAAGTAACACATTTTTCCCAAAATACCATAATCATCTTTCTTAATACCCCTCTCCCTCTTCTACTTGATTATGGGTGAGAGAGTATCTATAGGGGTAATTTAGAGAAAACTGATAAATATGAGAAATGGGTCTTATATTTAGGACCAAAACCAACTTAAAAATTGGGTCCTATATTAAGGACCGGAGGAGTAATATTTTGTTAAAAGATGAGTTGTAAATATCAATTCATACAGTGGTCAATATGAGAGTCAATTGGACATTCAAGTTCTTATAAGTCACTTCAGCAGATTTGCAATTGAAACTCTCATGTATGATTGCATTGATATTTTCAACTCGTTTTTTACTAAATTTTTTTAGATCTGACTGCTTCTAAATTCATCTTTTGAGATTTAAGTGTTATGCTATCTATAGCATGTACTTCAAAAGAAATTTAATATGCTTGTGCTAAAAAAATAATTATTAAAAACTTGGAAAAACTCATAAACAGTTCTTTTCCGTAACCTTCTTCATGTTTAATCAAAGTCAACTCATTATTATCTGTGTGAGCTTGCCATGTTACCAAACGACGAAAACCCCCACAATCTTCCACCTGATCGTCCGATGGATGATGAAGTGGGGACAATAAGGGGCAATCAGAGTGACTCGAGCATGCCAGAGGATTTGGGAAATAGGATTGAGGAGCCTAAACCTCCAAAAGAAACTAAAGGGAAGGGGAAATAAGAGATAAATTCCGGAAAAGGTAAGTTCCAGAGGAAGGATGGGTGCTTCACAGGGGAAGTATCATCGATAACCAGGGCTGAAGAATGGATGGATGCAGGTGAGGAAATGATGGAAAATAGAACAAAGAAAATGCTATCCTACAGGGAAGTTTTGAAACCAAGGTACGTCAATGAAGAACCAAAAAGGAATTCAGGAAACCAAAAAGAGTAGTGGGATGGATGCTTACTCTCTCTAGATCCGGAAGAAATGGAGAAAGGAATCAGCATTAAGGAATCTGAAGGGAACATAGCCATTGAGTTTGCTGAGGAGGAGAAACGAATATTGGCCAAAGAATGGGAAAATTCACTCATCATAAAACTGCTAGGAGGGACGATTGGATTTATGCCACTACGAAGGAAGGTGCAACTGATGTGGGGAAAATCTAGGAAAGTTGATCTCTCAGATATCGGGAATGGATATATGATTGCAACCTTCCAAGAGCTGGATGATTACTACTTTGCTTTGGAAGGAGGCCCATGGATGATCTAAAATCACTATCTTACTGTGCAAACGTGGAAGCAAAATTTCAATCCATGGGCTGAGAAAATACATAAAGTGGCGATATGGGTAAGGTTACCGGGGCTCCCAGGAGATTATTATGATAAGAAATTTTTTTATCATCTGGAAAACAGAATCAATAAAGCTATAAAAGTTGATGAGATGACATTAACAAAAGGGAGAACTATGTATGCTAGAATGTGTGTGGAGGTGGATTTACACAAACCCTTGCTCCCAACTTACACAATGGATGGAAACTACTTAAAGGTGGAATATGAGGGTCTTCATTTAATTTGTTTTGCTTGTGGCAAATTCGGCCATGCGACAGATCACTGCCCAGCTCGACGAAAGCAAGAAGGAACACCAATTAATGAAGAGACCAACAAAGAGCAGGAGAATGGCAGAAGGAAAGGCGCGTCACCCACAAAACCTCTAGAGTTGGAAAAATCACCAAAAAACACCTACAGAGGTTGGATGATAGCACAGGATTCAAGGAGAGGACGAAGGGTAGGAGACCGAGGAGGAAAAGTAAGAACATAGACAAAAACGGCTGAAAAGACAAGAAAGGAAATAGGGGTCAACTCAAGATTTGCAGTGTTGGAAATGTTAGAAGTAGATGTGGGAATTGAGAAAACTGAAATAGTAGGTAGAACCCCGTTGCAGAACATCTCGAATGCCCAAGAGGAAAAAAGAGAAAGAGAAACTGGAGAAAATAATACAAGGAAAACCACCACAAGGGGAAAAAGGAAATCTGCAAGTAAAGAATTAAAAGGGAGAGAAAAAGTCAGAGTAGAGACTAGTAAAGGGATAAGCAAACAAGTGAAGCAATAGGAAAAGCAGGGTTTAATCCTACAAAAAGCTGGCGAGACACAGGGGTAAAATAGGAGAGAAAAGGATATGGGCTCTAAAGTAGATCAAGAAGTAGAGAAGAAAGTGGGCCTTAGAAGTGAAGAATACAGCCCGAAGGAAGAAGTGAGTGGCAAGCAACAACACATGGGCCAAGAGACCAAGACCACAATATGCAAACAAAAGGAAAAGGGACGAGGGGAAAATTAGGAACTGGGCCTTGAGGAAATATTAGAGGAATAGTTTAATAATGATAAGCCCAATACTGATGATGGAAGGATGGACCTTAATATGAAAAAACCACCAGATCCATGCAGTGTAAGCGAACTGATGGGCCCTTATAATGTTGAACACCAGGTACAAGAAAAAAGGGGTGAAGAGGTTGGCAACATGGAGATTAAGAGCAGCGAGAGCCTAACAAATACCTCGCTAGTTCTAGAGTCAATATAATTGTGAGTGGTCCTTGTCCTACCTCTTAGTTATCCAATGATTATAGTTTGGAATGCTAGAGGTGCTGCTAGAAGTGCTTTCGGACAGACGGTTAAAGAATTTAAATGGAAGTATAGACCAAACATAATGGTTCTCGTTGAAACAAGATGTAGTGGTGAGATTGCTGATAAAGCCATAAGAAGAATGGGATTCCAGAACAGGGTGATTAAGGAAGCAAAAGGAATGTCAGGAGGAATATGGATTCTTTGGGATGATCCACAAGTATCAATCTCACTAATTAAAACAAAAAAGCAATATATACACTGTGAAGTGAGAGGAATAGGAAGAAGAATCTGGTTGTTCACTGCGATATATGCAAGCCCCAGAGAAGGAGAACGAAGAGAGATGTGGGAGGATATATTAAGGATTGCAAATAGGACAAAGGATCCCTGGTTGGTTGCAGGGGATTTTAACGACATAAGAAACAGATCAGAACGAAGAGGTGGTGGAGAAATACAGGAAAGTAGATGTAGAAAGTTTGAAGACAATATAAATAAATGCAAGTTGATAGAAATAGCCTCAGAAGGGCCCAGATTCACTTGGAGGGGACCCATTGTACACCCAGTGTGCAGACTGTATAAAAAGCTAGACCGTGCGTTATGGAATGACAGCTGGAGAAATGAATTCAATGATGCTACGGTAAGAGTGGGACCAAGAATCAATTCTGACCATCATCCTCTGTTCATAAAAATACTGAATGAAAAAGGAAAGAGGGAAGCCCGGCCATTTAGATTTGAAGCCGCTTGGTTAACACATGATGACTTCAAGAGGAACTTGAAAGAACATTGGACAGGGAATAAAGATATTTGGCATGAGTTACAGGATCTAGAAAAAAATCTGAAAGATTGGAATATCAACACTTTTGGTCACATAATGACGAAGAAGAGAGAGCTTATAAGAAGAATTAACGGGATCCAAAGAAGCAAGCAGAATTATTTCAATTAGAAATTAGAGGACTTGGAGAGAGACTTAATAGAAGTATTAAACCAAATTCTGCAAAGGGAAGAAATGTTGTGGTACTAGAAAGCCAAAACTAAGTGGATGAATGATGGAGATAGAACACAAGATACTATCATACCAAGACCACAATTAAGAGAAGGAGAAATAGGGTGACAATGCCGAAAGATGAAGATGGAAATTGGGTAGAAGGGAAAGAGACAGTGGGTGAAGTGATCAATAGCTTCTTCCAAAAGCTCTTTACGGAGGAAGAGATGGACAGAGGATGGATTTACACAAAACACTCTTGGCCAGAAGTAGCAGACAAGGAGTGGCAGCAATTAAGAGGGAGAATAAATGATGTAGAAATCAAAGAGGCCATTTTCTCAATTGGAAGTTTAAAAGCACTAGGGGAGGATGGCTTTCCTGCCATTTTCTATAAAAAAAAAACTAGGAAATTGTGGGAGAAAGCGTGTGTAAAGTGGTCAATAAAATGTGGAAGGATGCAAAAGAAATCAAGAAAAGGTCAGTCAGTTTAGACCAATTTCTTTGTGTAATGTCATATACAAATGCCTAACAAAAATCCTGGTCAAGACATTAAAGCGGTTGATTACCAAAGTTGTTTCTCCACATCAAGTAAGTTTTGTGCCTGGAAGGAACATCCATGATAATATTATCATTGTAAATGAAATGATTCACTCGATGAGAAAGAAAAGGGGGGGAAAAAAGGCTTCATGGCAATCAACATTGACTTAGAGAAGGCCTATGATAGAATAAACTGGAGATTTATGGGAAATGTCTTAGAGGAATTGAAGTGTCGAGATGAGGTGATTGAAAGAATTATGGAATGTTTGTCTCCTACTTCAACAAAAATCCTATAGCATGGAGAAAAGCTAGAAGCTTCCAACCCCTCTAGGGGAATTAGGCAAGGCGATCCCATTTCCCCTTACCTCTTTATGCTCGGAATGGAAAAACTCACACATATGATTCTAGATAGAGTGAGAGAGAAAAAATGGAAAGGAATCAAAGCGGGCCGAAATGGTCCGTTTATCACTCACATGATGTTTGCTGATGACCTCGTGCTCTTCACAGAGGCTAATACTAATCAAATAGATTTAACTGTTGATTGTTTGTAGGAATTTGGAGCTGTTTCTGGGCATAAGGTGAGCACGGAGAAAACACAAATATACTTCTTGGCGAATGTGAATACTAGCACAAAAAAAGAGATATGCAGAAGAAGCAAATTTAAACAGGTGGAAGAATTGGGGAGATACTTAGGCGCTAATATTACTTTCCCACTTAAGAGAAAAGAAAAATGTAGTAGCATTGTGGAAAGGGTGAAAAGAAGACTGAGTGGATGGCAAACTGCAGCTCTTTCCTTAGCAAGGAGAATGACTCTAATGAAATCCATCACCAGCTCAATGGCACTGTATCCGATATAGCATGACACACTCCCAAGAGGGGTTGTTGAGGAAAATAGAAAGAGTCCAGAGAGGATTCATATGGGGTGACCAAGGAAAAACAACGACGTTGGCATGCCATAAATTGGGAAACCTTAGGTAAACCAAAGGAACAAGGGGGGCTGAATATTAAATCCTTAAAGTTAATGAATGAGGCATTCATGCTCAAGTTGCTGTGGAGGATGGAAAAAGAACCGCAAGCACTCTGGGTTCAAGTGCTACAAGGAAAGTATGGCAGAGGACAGGATGATAGCCAACCAAGAATCACTAAAGCAGGAGATTCTCAACTATGGTGAGGAATGAACAAATAATGGGACTCCTACAAAGAAAATCTAACAGAATACACCAGAAAGGAGAATAATACTGGAGAAGAGATTGATACGGGGAGAGATGTGCAGAAGGTCACAAGATGGAATTTATCTGTTGATGGAGAATTCACTACAGCAAGCACCTATAAATGGTTGAAAAGGAAGGAAAACACGAGGGAGAGGGGTCTGTGGCAAGCAATATGGAAGTTGAAAGTACCAGAACGAATAAGAGTCTTCATGTGGAGAATGAAACACCAAAGGCTAGCAACAAAGACCTTAACAAGTAAGTAGGGTGGTAGTAATGACCTGTGTCCGCTATGCAATCAGTCAAGAGAGGACCTGATACATGCCATAAGAGACTGTAGCTATGCTGCTATGATTTGGTGACAATTGATACCTGCAAGAAGGAAAAAAGAAAGTTTTCAGGCAAAATGGGACGATTGGCTAACATAGAATCTCATGAGAAGAGGAAAGGAGGAAGAAGATATTACCTGGCCGGAGCTATTTGCGACGGGATGCTGGCAAATCTAGAAATGGATAAACCTTCAATTACATGCAGAGGAGTTCAAGCTACCAATTAGACCAGGGGAAAAAATCCAAGAGCAATGTACTGCGTATAGAAGACGCTGGGACGGGGATCAAATGAGAGTGGTGGAAAACATAATCATCTCTATTAAGTGGCAACCGCCTGAGACAGGTTGGTGCAAACTTAATACTGATGGAATAAGTACTAGAGATCTATCAAGATGTGGAGGAGTAATTAGGGGGGATGAAGGCGAATGGCTCAAAGGATTCTGCATGAAGCTGGAAGAGTGCGGAAGCTTAGCTACCGAAGGTTGGGGGATGTTAGAAGGAGTGAGACTATGTTGGGAATTGGGGTTCAGGAAGGTGGAAGTAGAAAGCGATTTGGAATAGCTAGTGAATGGGATCAATCGAAATCAAGTAATACCAGGATGCCAAAACATCATCTTGGAGATTTCGAAGCTGATGCAGAGAAACTGGACGATAAAAATCAAGCATGTTTACAGAGAAGGAAATAGGTGTGCGGACGCATTGGCCCGATTAAGCTGAACGCAGAACAGACGGAAGTGCGTTTGGATGGCGCCACCAATAGAAATCAAGCGACTATATGAGGAGGACCTGATGGGGAGTAACAATTTGCTTCGTAGTGTTACTGTTTAGTGCCCTGAGTTTCGCTTAGCTTTTTTCACCAAAAAAAAGTCAACTCATTATTCAATCTCATAAGAACTTGATTGAGCTTCCCAACAACTTCGGATTTGATGTTATAATCCCTACATCAGTTTCAAAAAGCACACGAGGCAATAAAACCTCACAAATACAACGACTATATCATTAATAAAAATTCATCTGATCTATAATTGTAAGCATATATTTAAATTGAAGTTTGTGAAGGGATACAGATTCTCTAAAAATGTTTTCAAAAAAATTTCTTAGGAAAAAGTAGGTAAAAAGCTTTAGGTTCCTTTCATCACTACTTAAGGAGATAATATTAATAAGAAGAGATCAGAAAGAGAAAGATAGAAGTGACACCCACCTATTAGCATACTCATCATCATGGGGTGAAGTGATATCAAGGAGATACATAATTCATTTTTCACAAGTGTGACCCATCATCTTTAACTTCACCCGCTGTAAAGTTATTTAGGAATTTGCATCTAATTCCCAACATAAGAATTTGTGCTCTTTCCCATTAAATGGTGATAGAATGTTTTATGCGTACACAAAAATAAGATTAATTACTACCTCATCTACTTAAGATAATTAAAGTCACTTAACTAATTTGAGGAGATTAAGAAAATTAGTTAACTTACTTATGTGTCGTAAACATGAGGAGATTTTCCAAAAGTATCTCTTTTTTAATTGTGACTACTCTTGAATGAAAATCTCTTGACATGTGTGATCAATAGGGATACCTAGCTTGAAGAGTAAATTACAAATTTGAGGGACAAAGAAGATTGATGTCTTATATTTAGGATCAAATCAAATTTTCAACTAGTTTTTATATTAATGATGAATGTGGTACTTTATTTAATTTGTATATACCTTCACGCATCAGGAACAAAAATCTGGAAAACGGAATTAATCCTCATAGAGTTGTACTTTAAAATAAAGGGGCTCATATCATCGGTAGGCTTTATAATTTGATTAAATTTTGGCTTTAGTTCCAATAATTTCAAAGCATTGGTTTTAGATATTATGGTTTCATAAACTTTTGTATGAGTTTAACGAATGATATCTATATATATTTTAATGAGTTTTAATTTTGATTCCTATACTTAAATCAAGCCTATATGAGACTACAGGGATTAAAACCAATGATTTGAAATTAGAAAGACCAAATCTTAATTGGATCCCAATAATGATATTAATTAAAAAAGCAACAACAAAATTTGGTTCTATTCGCAAAGATGTGACTCATGCCACAAAGAAGTGAGTTTGAATTCCAATGTCAATGTCAGAACCTCTATAAACACTTGTTGAGTTTTGACATAAGGCATTGAAAATCAAACTGGTCGTTAAATGGATTGACACAATGGTTCAAGGGTTAAAAGGTCTAACTATAGTTGGAGTGACTCAACCCAATTATGATAAAAAATAATATAATTTAATTGAAACATACAATAGTCATATGTAACCGTAAAAATAATTAAATTTAAATAGAAATGCATTAGTTTATGAGTAAATATAACATTCATGCATAAATTACACAATAAAAAAATAGAGTAACTAAAGAATAAAAATAACTTATTGTTATTCTTTTATAACTCAAGATGATGTCATTTTAGGCTCATCAAGGATTGGCTTACGAGTTCACTGATATAACTAGCCGACCTGGATTGGGTTTTAATATTATCTACGCTATGACATGACCTAATCTTGGTAAGTGTCGCCTAAATTATTTTTGTTATACTCCTTCATTCCTAAATGTAAGACCAATTTTGTAGTATATAATTATACTACAAAATAGGTCTTATATTTAGGACCAAAGGAGTATAAAAAAAGTGAGATAACGCCAATTGAAGCGGGTTTCATCTCCTCTATTTATCACTTTACTATTATCCAGAGCAACGAGAAAGCATAAAGATGATGAAAGAAATAAAATACCACAGTTCAGTCATCGATTAGCACAAGTAAGAAGGGCCAAGATTGCCCAGTAAGCATAGAATTCTCGAGGAGCAGCATACAAAGTTGGGACATCTTTATGGCTGAGACTCTTGTCGGCGATCTTCTTCTCCAATGTTGAAATCCCCTCAATAAGTTTGAATGTAATATCAACCAACGTGGTAATGAGATCTAAGTTGCTTTTGGTAGGCCTGGGTTCTTCCCCAAGCCTGAAGATATGGAGCTCAAGAGCATTTTCCTTGGTAGGCTCCATGAGAGACAGACGCCAAGTTTCACCAAAGTCCAAAGCCAAAGGTGAGAGAGCTATCACTGCCTTTGCGTCCCACGCGTACCTTTCAAGCTTCTCCAGAATTCCCACTACTCTCTGGTATGCCGTAGATTTCTCAAAAGGCTTGCATGTCATCTATAATACCAATTTATTAGTATCCAGTCTCTTCCATTCCACCTAGTTTGTTATTTTTTTCGAAAAGACAGATCTGAAAAGTGAATATAAGAACAAGAAAACGAAAAATAATGACCTGACAAGCAAGTTGTTTGAGGGTACTGAAAGGTGGCATGGAACTGGACTGTGGAACCTTGTCTTCCACAAGTTCAACAGCTTTGGGACGCTGTTAGAATAATATCCAAACAAGCACAAACAGATGATAGTCAGTTAATAAACAAACAGAAAGTATTCGATCGTAAGAAAAATGGGGTTTAAGTGAAGAAATTAAGAACCTTGAGATCGAGGGAGGTGCCGATGTGAGTGGAGTTCTTGACAATGTTGGAGACCACATTGTAAAGAGAAGCGACATCGTACTTGGGGGCCTGCGAGTCATGGATTACGATGATGTGGTTGGAGATGGCTTCATCAGTTGCAGTGAAAGGGTTGATCTGTTCCAACGACGAAGATGAAGAATTGAAAACGACCATCACTGGTGGATCTAACGTCTTAATCGACGACATGTCTGCAAGTGTCGGATAATCTGATATAAGAAGAAGAGAATATAATAAGGAGACGATTAGTTGCTGTGCTCTGCTTGCTGCTTCTCATGGCGTATTTATAGGCCATAAATCGCATGTGGTAGAATTATAAATAATAATAAATTAATGAATATATAATAATAATAATAGAGTGTGAACAATTGAAACTACCGAGGTGGATCTGGAATAATGTCTTCCGGATCCTTCTGATTCAAAACCTGGATATGGTTTGCACTACTTCCAGTTCTTAAACGAGGTCTTATAATTAGGACCAAAGGTAATATTATTTTATCATGCAAAGAAGGAAGATGTGAATTTAATAAAGACAGTGTTTTCAGGTTTAGGCAAGAGTGTGTGCGTGTGTGTGAAGATATATTAATTTAACTTATTAAAGACAGAAGATTAAAAACAAGTTAGTGATGGCAGAAGAACAAGTAACATTATTAAGGGGTTTGATGCACAGCTGTACAGAAACTAGACAAGTTTTATTTGTTAATTAATATCCTACCTCTAAGAGTAAAAAGGAAGTAATTGATTCGGCCAGAAAAAAAGGAAGTCATTGAAACCTGTGGCGGCCAAACCCCCTAATAATAATATATAAGATTTTTTTATTTTTAATAATCACGTGACAAAGTGTAGTGTGTAAAATTTTATTGCTGTGCAGTTATAAGTTAACACGCAGCATGCCATGAAAATTACTATTTACCTTCTTGTTTTTGTTAATAAATAATTACTTATGCTTTGGGCGACACGTATTACATATTATTGCGAATTTAATGTTTCATAAGGCGTAAGCACTGAGTATTTAAAATTATAGTATTGTCTGATAACAACACAATTTCGAATTTCGGAGAGCATTATCATTAATACTTTCAGCTCGACAAAGGTCAATTTCAATTTTGAAATGACTTAAGAATACTTTAATTAAGGTACGGTTTGTCAATAATAAATTGATGAAGAAGGTGAGTGTCAAATCTTTATAACAAGTCTTTCTAATATTTTATATTAAATGTTCAAACATCAATTGTAACTTTTTATATCACTGTCCAATTTTGAAAATTCAATATAAAATCCATGTGTCTGCATGTAATAGTTAAACTTTTTTTTTAAATTTTTCATCTTAAAATTTTTGACATGTTAATATCAAATTGCATAAAGTTAGTTTGAAATTTTGAAAGCACTTGAAATTTAAAATTCACCAAATTTAGATTTAAAACTAGAAAATTTTCCCCGTGCCATGCACGCATTAAAATATTTTATTAGATTTTAAATCTTAATAAATTGTATTATCTTAGTTAGCTCAAAATTCACTTTTTGTATGAGTATGATTTTTTTATTCATTTAAATGTGATTTGAATTAGAGATACAGAATTTAAGAAGAACATAAAAAAAAAAAATTAAAGAACATAAAAAAATAAAATTAAGTAATTATTTCTCCATTTAAGTCTCCAATTGATATATTATTTAATTATGATGCTCCCTATTTAATTTAATATATACAAATCCCTATTAAAATATTATTCAAATTCAAAATTAATTATTAATTTCTTCGTGTGAGCCTCCAATTGAAATCTTATTTAATAATGATGCTCCTCATTTAGTTCAATATACTCAAATCCTAATCAATATATGATTCAAATCCTATCTAATAATAATGCTTCTTATTTAATTCAATATACCCAAATCCCAATCAAATCTAAATATCATTCAAATCTTATTAATTAAATATATTCAGATTGCATCATATCATACCCGACCCGTTTTTAAAACCAAATCGGGTATTACAAGTTTTCAAGAATATAGTTGATAGTTGATAGTTGATTGATTTTCATACCCACTTCTAGTTAGGCGTCTGTAAAACTGTTGTCCTAAACTATACTACCCCAATTTTTATTATAAGTCACTCGTACTTATTTTTGTATATCAAAAAATTATTAACTTGATAAAAATTTGTAAATATACATTTATTAAAGTTTTTTCCCCTCTTTTTGCATGTATAAATCGTTCTCACATCTTTTTTCGTCTATCTCTTTTTAATAGAAATTAAATAAAGATACAATTAAAAAATGATGGTTAAATACCCAATAAGTGATGACTTATATTTAGAATAAAAAATTTCCTCCGCAAGTGACTTATAATAAGTCCGAAGCGATGTCATAAACTATAATAAGCCAATATCACCTACTCATTAAAATAGTATTAACATATTATCTTTGGTCATAATTATAAGATCATGTTTATAATGTATAAACAAGGTCTTATAATTAGAACTGCAGGTAGCCTTTCAAAAGTATTAAAAGAGTGAGAGATAAGACTTTTTGTTCATTATAAGAAAGCAAGTACACGATGATAATCATGATGTTTCAAAAAAAAATATTTTGTTACAGTCGGATATTACCACGTACTATTCGCACAATAAAAAGAGAATTAGGGCATAAGATTTCAGGGGGACACGTATTACCTCAGGCTTGTTTACATGTTCATACTGATAAATAAGTTTATTATTTTGTAATTATAGCATATGTAAATGCGGTTCATAGTATATTCAACGGTACTGCCTTAAAGCTTCTTTATTAAGAAAAAGGTTACAATTAAAATTGTTTCTTGTAACAAATCGAGTTGGGTATGAGGTAAGGAGCTAGTTCCTCATAATATGTATAACAATCTCTATAGAAAAAGTGTCCACATTTAATTTACCGTCCGATAGTATATTTGAATAGAATTAACTTCAATAAGAGGATACAATGTCTAAAAAATAGTTGTTTCTTATAGATATGTTGGATTTCATGGTGGGCTTTTCAATTAATATTTTTAATTGTCACACTTCTATAATATCAAGAGAATTTCGCCTATCTAAACAGAAAAAGTAATTTGCGACGAAATTTATTTAGGGAATAAATTCTTGTCAATAATTCGTTATTAACATGTGGCAAATTTTGTCGCAAAATGAGAAAAATTTCTGCGGCCAAAAATTCATCATCATTATTCTATTATTAATCCATCGTAAATAATTTAGTGATGGAATTTTCTGATGAAAAATTTTCTCCCTAAATTTCAGAATGCTTATTTTGGTTTTGCTATAAAATTCGTGACTAAAATCTGCGTCTGATCAAACTTTTTAATACTGATCTATCACTAATTTTGTCGCTAAGGATGCCTATTCTAAAAAAATATGAGCTGATCCTTGAAAGTGTTCAGAAAAAAATAGGTTGAAGAAAAACATCATTAGGCTATGTGTGTGATAACTATAACATAAACATTAATTGAGGTCCCATGCTTCAATGCAACCCTCAATTTGTTGATTCTTTAATTTGAGGTATTTACACTTTCAATAGTTTGGGGTCGAAAATAACTATTATTATGTGTACTTTTAATTGGAGAGGATGATTGGTTTTCCTAACTAAGTGGAGTAGTTAATTAGAGTAGTTTGGAAACCAAGTGTCAACAAGTCTGATCAAATTGGATATAAAATAATTTTCTGAATGCTTTATAAGTGCCAACACACATCATAACTGAAAATGATTTCATGACAAGCTGTGGTTAACGTGCCTAGGCATGATTTGCATATACTGCGGACTCGTTTGGAATCACAGTTATAAATATCTATAAGCATGTTTTATGTAAACCAAGAAATTTTTTTCCTCCACATACTTACTTCATATTTCATAAATTACTATTAAATATTGCTCATAATTCACTCTAAACATGGCCTTAGAAGAGTCATTGGTGAAGCCAAGACCTAGAGTAACGGGTTTTAGAGTATTGTACAATAAACTCATTATCAAAGCTCATTTACATATTTTTCGTTAACTTTTTCAAGCTTGCTAAAAAAAACTATTGACTATAAAACATGTTTTCAAGAAAGATAAATTATTTTCATACATTTTATGATTATTTCGGTAGACTGAAATATGTTTCCAAGCTAAGTTGAAGACTAGAGTATACATATAGAAGCATTTTAATTTCAAATCCATTTTTAACATAAAAACAAAGCATGAACTAATTAAAGGTATTGTAAACATAAGAGAAACTTAAATAGTTAAATTCATTCTAATGCCCACTCAAGCTGCCTTTCATTATCCCCATGCTTTAATTTTGACCCTTACTCGTCAATCATGTGCATAATGACAAAGAAGCTCAAATAGTTAATTCTTTGATTGATTGATTAATATAGTATTCCTCCGATCCTAAATATAAAACTAACTCCTTTTGTAGTGTAAATTACACTATAAAAAAATGTCTTATATTTAGGACTAAAGTGTAGGACCCAGGCCTTTGCTAATATAAAAAGTGGTTCGACCAAATGTCCATACTCATTTGAAAACATAAAGTTAAATTATACACATAATTAGTCTTCTAAACTTTGGGTGATGTAAAAATAATTTTTTAACTTTTTAAATTTAATAACCCCAATTATCAATTATATATTCCTTAAATTTTATTATTTTTATGAATACACACACACAAAGCTAATTTTGATTGATCGGTTGATAATTCCTTTAAATTTTAAGCCGACTACAGATATTAGGGGATTCATCATAAAGTTCCAAAGGTTTTAGAAGTTATTTGTTCAATAAAAAAATTTG